>NW_024747319.1:0-39105 GCF_018991925.1 Homarus americanus
TAGCTACGCTAGTGCTGGGCAAACAGCACGATGAGTGTGATGTTCCATATACTGAGTGGGAGCTTGACGCCGCCCTCGCCAGGGGTAGGTCTACTTCCCCTGGAGAGGACGGAGTCACCTGCAACATCGTTAGACTACTAAGGCGTGTGCCAGGCAATCCATTGTTGGTATTGTACAATATGAGTCATGCCGAGGGCCAACTACCCACATCATGGACCAGCAGTATTGTTGTACCAATACCGAAACCAGGACAGCCTGATGCTTTTCGTCCCATATCACTAACCAGCTGCCTGTGTAAAACCTTTGAGAGGATGGTTCTTGGCAGACTCTTATATAGAATCAGAGAACACATGTCTCCTAACATAAATGGTTTCACCCATGGTAAAGGTGTACATAATTGCATCACCACATTCCTAACTGTGCATGGTGATGAAAGGCACAGATACACCACATTTCTTGACCTAAAAGCTGCATTTGATATTGCCAATAGGCAACTGATATTGTACGAACTAGCCAAAATGGATATAGGAGGTAGGCTGTTACACTGGATAAGTGGTTACCTAACCAACAGAAGGGCTGCTGCACTGTTTCAGGGTTACAAAAGTGAAGTTAAAGATATGCAACTTGGTACCCCTCAAGGTGGAGTACTTAGCCCCACTTTGTTCAATGTTCTTATGAATGCATTATTAAATTTAATACCAGACAACCCCAGCAATATCACAATCAGCTATGCTGATGATATTCTTATAAATACTAAAACTCATCGTGAAATGCAAACCACCCTGAACCATGTATACGCAGCCTGTGAGAACCTCGGTCTTATTCCTTCCACTGAGAAAACTAAGGTGTTCAACAAACAAGCTGGTAACCGCAAACGCGGCCCCGCCAAGTTCAAGATAGGTAACAACACTATTGACTATGTTTCTTCTTTTAAATATCTTGGTGTTCCGTCCCTTGTACCCTACCTGCCATACAACAGCTAACCCGCCAATGTACTGACAGGCTGAGACCTCTTAGAAGTGTAGCGGGGTACAGTCCGCACTATGGTGCAATTATTAGAATTGCTAAAACAATGTACAGTACCTAGGCTATATAAGATCTCTGATAGATTACCACGCACCAGCCCTGGTCCTTCGTGACGGGAAAGGCGTTGACAAGCTCGAGAAAATGCAAAATAAAGCCCTCAGAATTATCCTAGGATGTCCCATGAGCACTAAAGTACTTAATATGAGGAAAGAACTAGGTATACCCAGTGTTAAAGATAGAATAATTGAAGTCAACCTCATGATAGCCCTGAGGCGTCTGCGTGGTGATCCTGATAACATTGTTTCCTTAAAATTACTAGAATGTATGAACCATGGGACTGTTGAGTCTAAATGGATCCAAACTACAGCTACACATATGAAGATGCTTGGACTAGACCACCTGTACAAAGTTGAGACACAACAGCGCTTCCTGCCACCCTGGCGGAGAGTTCCCTTCGATATCACAATACCGACATATCCGACTAAAAAATTAATTATACAAAGCATTTATCTCCAACACACTGCCAAATTGAGAGCTCTTGAACACATACACACTCTACAGACTGATGATAATATCACACAGACCATCTACACTGATGGATCTCTTAACACCGTCTGTGGGAGGACTGGAAGTGCTATTGTTGTGACTCAACCTAACGGTAATATAATTGAGAAAGGAGTTAGAATTAGCAACTGAGCATCCACTCTACAAACTGAATTTAGTTGCCATACTCACAGCTATTAAATTCATTGAAGCCACTGTCACTGACAGTCTCATCATCACTGACTCTATCCTCACTACTTGCCCTTGGCACCCTCGACTCAGGTTGTCACGCTCTTGTCTCTGAAGCCAGGCACAAATATGCGTGCCTTGTTGACCGGGGAGTCAAGGTCAAACTGTTGTGGATCCCCTCTCACATAAGCCTCATAAAACATGACAGAGTTGATGCCCTCGCCAAACTCGCGTCTAACAAAGACACCGTTGAATACAATTTGGGTCTGTCAAAAAGAACCCTTAAAACTGTAATTAGGAAAGAACTTATTGATGAGTTTGACGCAAGTAGACTAGTGCAAACAGGCACTAGTCGATCCATAGTTTACCATGATGAGATGTATCAAGTGAAACATGTACATGGAGCAAGTAACAAGTTCACTAGATTACAAGATGTTGTAACCGCTAGATTAAGGTTAGGATATAAGTACCTCTGGCAGTATGTTCCTCAAGCAGATGTAAACAAGACTAAATGTAAAGTGTGTGGCCAGACACATGGCCACACACTTGAACACTACGTCCTTGACTGTGTGAAGATAGAACCTTTTACTTTTACTTTTTACTTTTATCCTCTTCGCCACTGATCGGCTTGTTAGCCGCTTGGGCGATCGGTCACGACTCTTTTCCTTTATATTCTTCACCAAAAGGTCGGCTCGCTAGCCGCCCGGGCGATCAGTCACGTCTCTGTCACGCACTGTTGGCAAATACTGGGCATGCACCGGCTCCTGAATGTACCTGAACCCGCTCCAGTGTTGGTCAAGTCTTCTCTTGAAAGAGCTCACACTCGGTGCCGTCACAACACTCTCTGGTAGATTGTTCCAAGAGTTTACAACCCTCACTCCGAAAAAGTTTGCCCTCACGGTTTTCCGGACTTGCGGCTTCTTCAATCTTGAGCTGTGACCCCTTGTGGGGCGAGCGTCCGCCAGCTCCAAGTAAGGACACTCAACTGAGTAGTGCCCCCTGAGATGCTTATAAACCTCAACTAGGTCCCCCCTTGCCCGTCTGTAGTATAAGCTAGGCAAGTTCAGGCGCTCCAATCTCGCAGGGTAGCTGAGATGCCGAAGTGCAGGCACCAGCTTGGTGGCCCTCCTTTGAACATTTTCAACCAACTGACAGTCCCTAGCATATCTCGGGGACCAGATGGGGTGACAGTACTCCAGATGGGGAAGCACTTCACTCCTGAAGATCGTCACGAGGGACGGACCGTCTAGATATCTGAACGACCTTCTTATAAGACCCAATAATTTATTTGCCTGATTTACCTTCTTCTCACAATGGCCCGAGAACTTCAGCTCATTGTCAACATACACACCTAGGTCCTTCTCACACACAGTCTCAACTAGTACATTTTCTTCATCCCGTTGGGACATATGGTACGCCTCCTTACCGTTGGTACGCCCCAGGTGCATCCTCTTACACTTCGTGACATTGAATCTCAGCAGCCATTCCTTCGACCATTCCTGGAGCCCACAGAGGTCCTTCTGCAGCTCTTCACAGTCCGCTTGGTTCTTAATTTCCCGAAATAACTTGGCGTCATCGGCAAACATTTGTATGGAGGAGTGTACAACGTCAGGCATATCATTTATGAAACAAACAAACAACAGCGGGCCCAATACACTACCCTGCGGTACCCCACTTGTTACAGGTACAGATGACGATTTCGTGCCATTAATCACCACACATTGCTTGCGGTCATGTAGAAAGTCTTCTATCCACGCTAGGACATTTCCCCGAATTCCGTACCCTTCCAGTTTGATTTTCAGCCTTTCGTGGGGTACACTGTCGAAAGCCTTGGCAAAATCTAGGTAAATATTGTCGATATTACCACCCCGTTCTAGAATATGGGTCCAAATATCCAATACCTTGAGCAATTGTGTCAAGCAAGAGCGCCCCGGCATAAAACCGTGTTGGCAATCTTTTACAAGGTTGTTTCGTAGTAGATGTTCCATCGCTGCATCTCTGATAATACTCTCAAGTACTTTACATATTATGCTGGTCAGGCTCACCGGTCTATAGTTGTTCGTGGAGTGCCTATCGCCCTTCTTGAAGATAGGACTCACATAAGCCACTTTCCATTCACTGGGGACCATTTGTTCATCCAGGCATTTACAAAACAGAATCTTCAGGGGCTCTGCAAGCTCGTTGCACAGCTCCCTTAGCACTCTAGGATGCACCATGTCAGGTCCAGGACTCTTATGGACCTTTAGCCTGGACAGTTTATTTCTAATACCCTCTTCTGTGAACACAATGTGGGTCAGTGCTGTGTCGAACCGTCTGTCCTCAAACGCAGGAAGGTTAGTTGCATCCTCTCTTGTGAACACTGAGGAAAAGAAGCTGTTCAATGCCTCAGCTTTATCCTGGTCAGAATCTGCGTAACTACCATCTTCAAGCCTCAGGTCTGATACTCCTACTCGCGTTTTCAATTTCGACTTTGCATAGCGGTAAAACGCCTTTGGGTTTGACTTGACCTCGCGTGCAACCAGCCTTTGGAACTCCTTTTCAGCCCTCCTACACTCTATCTTTGCTTGGTTTCTGGCTCTTGCATACATCCTCCTGTCTTGCTCATCGTTTGACCCAACCCACGTCTTGAATTTCTGGGTTTTCTTCTTAATTTTGTCGACCGCCGCATGGTTCATGTGTAGGGATCCCCTCGTATTCCTAGAAGCACTGGGTTTGGTCTTGGGTATATATTTATCGATCAAATGGGTCATTTTACTAGTTATGATATTCAGCGTAGTGTCTGCGTTCTTGTACCTTAATAAGTCAGGCCAGTTGATACCCCTCATCTCTTCCCTCATCCCATTGTAATTTCCCTTGTAATATTTGCACCTTGGCCTGGCCTTATCTTGAACTAGGTAACAGTTAAATCTGAATGACAACACTGTATGGTGACTGGTGCCAACTGGGGCAAGGTGTTCCAGTTTGGCCACCATACCCTCCTCGTTTGTTATGATGAGGTCAAGTGGCTTGGGTGTTTGCTCCCCTCTGTAATGTGTCGGGTCTCTCACATGTTGGAACAGAAAATTATCTCTCAGAGTTTCTACAAAAAGAGTAGCAGGATTATTCAAGTCATTCGGGGTTGACTCGTTTCTCCAGTCGATGTCGCCATAGTTAAAGTCCCCCATGATAAGGAGGTGGCTGGGGTTGAGCATCGCCGCATTGTTTATTAAGGTTCTTAAGTTCCTTTGATTTAGTGGGCCACAGTTCGGGGATCTGTAGATACACCCGACGATAAGTAAGTCCCCTCCCTTTAATTTAATTTTACACCACTTGGACTCTTCAAAGACATCCTCTCCCTGTACCCTCGCCTGGCTGGCTCTAAGGTCTTGCCTAGCGTAGATAACCACACCCCTCCTGCAGGATTCTTGAGTTAGGTTCGTAAATGAGTCATATCCAGCAATACTGAACTCACATTCCTCTGGGTCGATTCTCCTGTTCTTGTACAACAGTTCTACAACTCCTACAATATCTGGTTGGTGTACTCTTAGTAGTGTTTCAAACTCCTCCCTCTTATCCAGGAACGTGTCGGTATTAGTGTACATGACATTCAAGCCAGAATTTGTTCTCGGTAACGTCTCTGCTCTTAGTAATAAACCCGCTCCACCCACATTCTCAGAAGCTGCAGCATTTGCTAAGTACACTGTATTTTGCAGGGTGTGGTTAAAAATTTCATTGTTTACACGGCGCTCGTTCCCTCCTGTCCGGTAGGCTGAGCTGGTGCCGCCTCCCGGGTGGGGGGTTGAGTGGGTGGAGGGTGCACTGCTGCCCCCTGGCCCTGTGTCGGCACACTTGTTTCCACTACCCTCCCCCTGAGTATAACCCATGTGCACCTGTCCCCGTTCCTTCTCGACTCCTCCCTCCTCTGCTTCAAGTCCAGCAGGAGCTTCTTGTGCTGTTCCCTCTGCATTACCGTGCGGTCTGGGTGAATAAATACATCTCGAAATGCCTCGCTCCTTGCTAAGTTTTTTGCCTGCCGGATAACTTGCCATTTTTCCTCCTCACTCCCTAATGTGATCCTGAGGGGGCGAGGCTTAGCCCCCTGCTTTTGTCCCAGTCTCCTCACATCCTGAGGGGTTGCTGGAATCTTCAGAACCTCTGTGCAAATATTTTGAAACAGCACCTTGTCGTGTGTTTCCTTACTCACAGTTCCCTCTGCCTGGCTCTCTGGGACTCCAAAAACTATTACATTGTTCCTGCGCTGGAGCCGTTCCTGGTGTTCCTCCTCTCCCCTAACAGTAGGTCCGTTAATTTTCATTTCTTCGACACACTTTTTCAGAGTCCCAATCTGCTGTAGAACCTGTACTGATTCTGCATTACTCTCCGCCCCCCCCACCCGTGGCCCTCCTAATACGTCCGCATAGCTCCTCTTAGCAACCACCTCCATTCTATTAGCTACTTCCTCAGTCTTAGCAAGGATCTCTTTCTCAACTTGCTCCAGTTTGTCAACCAGCAGGGCTCCTGCTTCATCTATTTTCGTCCCTAGAGAACTCGTTCCCTTATGGATTGCAATCGCTTCATTCACCTTGACTATGCAGCCAGGGCAATACCAGCAACAGCCATCAAGCTTTACGGCAGTTAGTAACTTCCTAGACGTTGCATTAGTTAGGCCTGCATCCTCCATATCCGACGTCTCCCTGCAGTAATCACATACCAAACTCATGGTTGTTGTTGTTGTGGGGGGGGGGGGTGTAGACTGTGTATAGATCTACACCTATTTCAAAGAAAATAAAGAGAGAAAAAAGTACGTAGCTACTCTCTGTTGCCTATGGAGTTGTCGTCTGCGACTGCGTACCCTGTATCTCCCTGTGAATGGTGTATTGTAGGCACAGTTTCAGTCCTTGAGCAAGCACACAATCAACATAAAATAAAATTTAAAGTCTCTGTGGCACCTATGACACGACTTGGTTTCAGCTGGCACGGTGCCTTTCCAGCTTGCTTGCTAGTGAGCGCTCACTTTAAGTTATTTACAACTTCAGCGGTCACTGATGACACTATGAACTATCACTGTGTACACTGTATCTCCCTGTGAGTGGTGTATTATAAACACAGATTCAGTCCTTGAGAAAGCACACAAACAAAATAAAATTTAAAGTCTCTGTGGCACCTATGACACGAATAGGCTGGCAGTTGTCCTTACCAGCTTGGGTGCCAATATGTATTCACTTTAAGTTATTTATAGTCTCTTCTGCATTCACTGATGACAACTATGAACTGATTCAACTGAAGGCACAGTACTACACTCCCTGGTTGGCCTTTATCACAGCCGTGACCACAACACCCTAGAAAAATAAAATAAAATAAAAGCTTTGTCATGTGGCAGTGATTGTGTGGTTATAGGCCTGTGACCCTGGCTGTACCTCCAACTCGGTGGAAATTTAGTTTTCAAAAATACAATCGTGTCTAGCATTAAAAGTCCTACATCGATTTACACTTTCACATCACTGAGACGATCTTGACGAATTTATGTAATCACTGTCCAATTTCTGCCGCTCTACATCGAAGGCCCGAATGCCGAACACGCTTTGTTACAGAGACGCAACACGACCCGCCCGCCCAGGAAAGAAGTAATACGTGTAATACGTGTGTAAACATTAATCTGTATGTTCACTGTATGTTCCTTCACCTTTCTCTAATAAAGGCTTTTGTTAAACCACCAATATATGTAGTAAGTCATTTGTGTCCAACTTTTTCAATAAACCGTTTATTATTATTATTATTATTATTATTATTATTATTATTATTATTATTATTGTTGTTATTGTTATTATTATTATTATTATTATTATTATTATTATTATTATTATTATTATTATTATTATTATTATTTAACTATTTCTTTTTCTCTCACCTACAATATTTACTCTTCTCTTCTCTTCTCTTCTTCCATTATACTGCCAGATCTGGGGTCGCTAAATCTAAGGGGATAACTTAACTCTAATCTTAATTTCTAAGGATCGCTGCCACCAGACCCCCTCTGGACCGCATGTAGCTCGTTAGGTAGCGGGCAGAGTGGACTAGGCATTGGGTTAGGTTTTCCATTGACAGATCGATAAGGGTAAAGAACGGTGAAACCATAACATTGATTTATTTCTTATAAACACACTGGTAAAAAAAACACATACAACCACACTGTGGACCATAATTCCAAGGCCTGTCCCAGGGTATAGCACTGGCGCCTCTAACAACTGTTGTTGTGGTCGGTTACACTCCGACCCGAGATGGGTTTGGGGGCCTCGGCCCACGAGGTAGAATAGAGCCGATTAATCACGCCGAATCATCGCCATCACTCCTATATTGACCTCTGTTGGGTGTCCACCGGCTCCGAGCTACCGGTGGGTTTCAATTAAGCCCACCCTCGATCTGGAAATAAACGGGAATCAGCGTCAGGGAACGCTGCTTCCTCGCTATCTCGAGCTTATATACCCCTGAGTTGCCAGTGATCGCCACTCACACAATGACAATAATTACAAACAAACCAACTGTTACTCATTCAAAGACGACCCTCAGTTGACAAAGGTCTGGCGAATTACTTGGGTTGATTTACACAGACTAATTCAAGATTGAGCTCCCCAGGAGAAAGTGGAATAAACAACGCATTGATAACTGTCTTCACAAAGGCGGGCTTACTGGGAGATCGCGAGGATAAACACGCTCCAGAGATTCTACAAGCGCGGTGGATTTGAATATTATGTAGCGTAATATGAATTAAAACGGGTTTTTAGGAACGACAATGAGCTGCGCAGTACACCATAATATCCTGACAACCGGGGTTAATTATTATGACCCGTTATAAACTCTACTCTGTAATCCTTTTGCGCTACCGCTCGCAGGATGGGTGTGGGGGTGCACAATAAAGTAGCCGCTGTAAACGGCAAAATAAAAAAAATCAATCCAACCCTCGTCTTCTTGCCCCTTCCTTCCACTCTTATCAGAGATATCACAGTTGGGGAAGAACTAGGTAACAGTGATCACAGAGAAATCAGGTTCACCCTAAATTGAGAAACAAAAAACAATGAGAATATGGTCAGAGTCCCAAACTTTCGGTTGGCGGATTATCAGGGATTAAGAAGGTACCTAGGTGAGGTCACCTGGGAACAGTCACGTCAGTCCCCAGTAGGAAGGGGTGAGGTCATAGATGACACAACAATCCATCATGACTATAATATATTCACTAGTATACTACATAAAGCACAAGAACAAAATATACCATACAGAAAAATTAGGTCAAATAAGAATGAACCAAGGTGGATGACCAGAAAACTTAAACATGACATAGGAATAAAGAAAGGAATTTATAAGAAATTAAAGGGAGGGGAGGAGCAGCTCAGAAATACGTGTAATGAACTATCTAGGAATGTTAAGAAAAATGTAAGGAAAGCAAAGAGAGACTATGAAGTCAAAATTGCAAGAGAATCCAAGGCGAATACCAAGGGATTTTTCCAGGTATATAGAACAAAAGTCAAGGACAAAGTTGGGCCTTTAATGTCAGGGAGGGGAGAAGTGATAAATGGCAGTGGAGAAATAAGCAAAGCATTGAACAGCTACTTCTTATCAGTTTTCACAGAAGAAATTCGCGAGGAAATTCCAGAGGTGGGACTGATATTTAGGGGAAAGGAAGAAGAGATATTAAAGAATATCACTATCAGAAAAGAGGATGTTCATAAGAGGATAAATAAACTAAAGAAGACAAAATCCCCAGGGCCGGATGAAATTTTCCCTCGAGTCTTGAAAGAGTGTAGGGAACAGATTAGTGGACCCCTTGTAAATTTATTTACAAAATCATTAGACACCAGAGTTGTACCAGACTTGTGGAAACAGGCAAATGTAGTACCCATATTCAAAAAGGGAAACAGAGCATCAGCGTCAAATTACCGGCCGATCAGTTTGACATCAGTAGTGGGGAAATTTCTTGAATCAATTATAGCAGATAGCATCTGATCCCATCTAGAGAAAAGCAAATTAATCTACGACACTCAACATGGGTTTACAAAGGGAAAATCTTGTCTAACAAATCTGCTAACGTTTTTTAGGAAAGTCTTCGGGGTAGTAGATAATGACGAAAATTACGATGTTATTTACTTAGACTTTAGCAAAGCATTTGACAGAGTACCGCATCAGAGGCTTCTGAGAAAAATTAAGGCTCATGGTATCGAGGGGAAAGTTTTGTAGTGGACGTCTCCCCTACAACTGCGTAGCCGCATGCCACCTGCTACGTCTTCCCTAGCAACCAAACGAGTGGCCCAGGGGTCACCAGATGCCACAGTATCCGAGCAACGGAGTCAAAAGACCGGCGACTTCCCACGGTTGACTCACGGGTGACTCACGGCTGCTGTGTATATAAGTTCTGTCTCTCCATTGAGATTCATTCTGGCCTCTCTTCTTGAACACCCAACACCTCCTCCTCCGCCGCTGCCTGGCGGCCCTCGCTTCTCCTCCGCCTGCCTGGCGGTCTTCGCTCCCGCCGGCGAGCATGGCGACCCACCAGCTGTCCTTCTCCGAGCGTCCTCACCAACCAGCTCTCTTATTCTGCTCTCGGTTCCTGAACACGCAACACCTCCTCCAAGCAAGCTCCTCGCTGTCCCGTTCTCATTCAACCTGGAGGCCAGCAACAGGCATCATCTTCTCTAACGAAGCTCCTGCACATCTACCTCCTTCAACACGCTACTCACCGAACGTGTCTACTGAGCAGCTCCTCACCACATGGCATCTCCAGCACCAGACTGTCTACCATATAACTTATATTATATAAGAAAACCACCACTTTAGAGTTTCCATCCATCCTGAGTGCTAGACAACATTATATCACGAAACCCTACAGTTTTAAATTGGATAAAATCATGGCTCACCGATAGAACGCAGAGGGTCAGCGTAGATGGTGTTAAATCTGAGTGGGGCCGTGTAACCAGTGGGGTTCCCCAGGGGTCAGTACTTGGCCCACTCTTGTTCATAATCTACATAAACGATCTAGATACTGGGATCAGCAGTGACATAAGCAAGTTTGCGGATGACACCAAAATAGGGCGGCAAATTAATTCAGGGCAGGATGCAAATGCATTACATGAGGATCTAAATAAACTGCAGGGGTGGACTGAAAAATGGCAAATGAAATTCAACACCAGCAAGTGCAGCGTACTTAATATTGGAAGAACAAATACTTATAATGTATACAGCCTTAACAACATCAACCTAGAGAACTCGACTTGTGAAAGAGACCTAGGGGTATTTGTAAGCCCGGACCTACGGCCTAGAAGACAGTGCGTTAATGTTCGAAATAAGGCAAACAGAGTATTGGGTTTTATATCTAGAAGTGTAAGTAAAAAGAGTGCAGAGGTCTTATTGCAACTGTATCTTGCACTAGTCAGGCCGCACCTCGATTATGAGGTTCAGTTCTGGTGCCCTTATTATAGAATGGATATCAATTCACTAGAGACGGTGCAGCGTAGAATGACGAAAATGATTCCGGGACTTAGAAACCTTCCATATCAGGATAGGTTAAAGAAACTAAACTTGCATTCCCTAGAAAGACGAAGAGTGCGGGGAGATATGATAGAAGTATTCAAGTGGGTGAAAGGAATCAATAGAGGGGATACAGATAAAGTTCTTATAATATCCGAGCAGGATAGGACTCGGAGCAACGGATTTAAGTTGGATTAGTTTAGGTTTAGGAGAGAGATAGGAAGGAACTGGTTCACAAATAGGGTGGTGGACGAGTGGAACAAGCTTAACAACTATGTAGTAAGTGCTGGAACGCTGGAAAGTTTCAAAAGGAGACTGGATAGATTCATGGATGATAGAGAGTGGTAGTAACTCTCGACAGGAGCTGCCATGCACAGGCCGACCGGCCTATTGGAGACTCCTTACTTTCTTATGTTCTTATGTAAAACAAAAGATACGTTGCTTAGCCAGCTCCACAAGAACCTGGCTAGAGGTCATCACCCCTTCCTTGGAACAATGGCGACTACAAAAATCAACATATTTTTAACTAAATGAAAAAGGCTTGAGAGATAGAACCTAATCACGCAAGATGTAAGTTCAAATATAATTATTATAACCTCAGCATATCTGGTTGAGCCCCGCATACTGTTAACCTCTTACTTTCCTTCAAATTTCCTCCCTCTTTTTCCTTGGTCCTAAACCAATCCCCTCCCTCCCCCAAATTACGACCAAAGTACTTCCAATCCTAATCCCTGCCCTCCCGCTCAGCATTACAAGCAATAGCCCTCTACCTTATCTACAGACGTAGAGCGAGGGGCGACCTGATAGAGGTGTATAAATGGAAGTCAGGGCTAAATAAAGGGGACATTACAAAGGTACTCAACCTAATCAACCAGGAGCGAACTCGTAACAATGGTTTTAAATTAGACAAATTTAGATTTAGGCGGAAAATAGGTAAACACTGATTTGGAAGAGTAGTGGATGAATGGAACAAGTTACCAAATATCATCATTAACTCGAATACGCTGGATAGCTTCAAACATAGGTTAAATGCTTATATGAGCAATGGGGGTTGGGTGTAAACGGGACTGCCCAGTATGGGCCAATAGGCCCGCTGCAGTTTCCACCATTCCTATGTTCTTAAGAGATCCCCACCTGTGCAACAAACAAGAAACAAAAATCAAAACACAATGAATAACGAAAAACACGGAACACTTCCCATCATACAACACAACGTCCGCAACTGGGAAACAAATAAAAACAACCTTGCAAACACATACCTCAGCGTTGATCCGGATATAATTAAAAAAAAATGTCACGGCAATTCAAATTCCAAGAAAATAAAAATATTCGGATATACCTGTACAACCTACCAAAGAAATAAAACAAGAATTAAAGGGTGGCGTGGCCATTGCTGTAAAACACAGACTCAAATATCAAATCTTCGACGATTTCGAGGACGAATTGCTAGAATCAAAATCACTACCACACTTGGAGAAATGGCAATAGCCACAGCATATTTACCACCAAGAAGGAACTATCTACCGGCATCTCTATTTTTCGTGGAAATACAGCTGTTGCAGCTGCCTTTGACAGCCCAAAGTTTATTACAAAGTTCATGGTGGTGGTGGACTTTGCCAGGTTTTGTCGGAAAACTTGTGGCATTGGCCTGTAGGGGAGAAATCCACTACAATTAGTGGATTTCTCCCCTACAGGCCGTCCTCCTCACCAGGCCGAGAGCACCATATGCAAGTGACGTAATAAAACGGCTACAAGAATGTAAGTATCTTCTACCTTTATAGTAGCAATGCGTGATTAAGTATATGATAATGCAGTCATATTATATATACAGGAAAACTTCGGAACGAAAAGGGAAATTTTAGGAGCTAATCTATGAAATTTTTGGCAACTCGACCACCCGCCAGGTGAAGTGTGTCGTGTAAGGTTCTCCTGTGCTAACGTGGAATATTCTCGATTTCATTTTGTTTTAAAGTCGTGACGGTCGTTAAACGCTTTAAAAATATAAGTAAATTTTATGTTTTTAAAGAAATCTTTAATGTAGAAGTTATTTGCTTGTTTTTGCAGCATAATACCGGGCCATAAGGGTGAGGCAAACCACTGAATTGAGAGAAACATGTTGGTAACCAGCGCTTTGTTCTATTTTATTGTTGTCGTAGTTGTCAGCCGTTGCTAGTAGTTACTTAGTAGAGGGCTATAATTTCATAATTTATTTACATCCGTAAGTTCTGATGTGATAATCATTTCTTGTGGAAATGCTTCGTTTGGTAGATAATTAGGCACCTAGGAGCGCACTAGTTCGTCTTCCCGTCGCCGGCGGTAATGAGCCGGCAGTTTCATTTTCAGCGTGTGTTGTCGCCTGTCCTATATATGGACGTATTTTGTGAATTAATGGATAAAGACAACAAGACCCTTCAATTGTTCAAAGACCACGGCATTGTTCCTTTAAGTAGACAGTATTTGTGAAATAGAATTAGGTTTGTGTGCCAAGTCTGTTGTTAATTGGAAACAATCGTCATCATTTTCCCGCCATCACAATAAATCACTCCGCCGCCTGGGCTACAGCAGCACACGGCCGCCTGGTCTCTCTCACCCTATCGGTCGAAATAGCCTAAAGGCGAAGTGGCCAGCAATCTCCAAGCCTAATTGACTCTCACCCCGCAAGGTGGACAGCCCACCTGCTATCAATCTCCCTCTTTATTTCCTATTTACTAACCTTTACCTTCCTCCTACACCGTCTTCCACCTTCCTGAGCCAGTAGGCTCTCTTATCTCCATCCCATCGGATCGTCCAGAAAAAACCTCAAATTACACCATATCATAGTAAGTTCTTTCTGTTTAATATGGCGGGGAGTCTGGGGGCTCTGTAAGGAAGGTACGTAAGGGTTGTTGGGCTAGGTTGGTTAAGTCTGTTTTTCATACTCTCAAAGAGTAAGTTAAGTTTATTTTAAAAAAATAAAAATTTTTAATACATTGTCACAAACTACAACGGTGTCCACTATAAAAACAACTGAAAATTCAGAGTTTTTAAAATATTTTTCTATGAATTTCGACCGTGGATTTAGTCATGAATAATTACCAATGGCCGACCGGTCCGACTAATTACCCAAATGTACCCAAATGTAGCAAAATGTAGCCGCAATGAAGTCAAATAATGGTCCTACATAAATAAATCGGACTGCTAATCATTTCTCGACTAGTATTTGGTGTCACAAAGTCGCAAAAAATTGGAAAACGTAATTTAATTTGAGTTAATAGATCGCGTGCATATACCGAGGGAGCGAGTAATTACCCAAATGTAGCCGCAATGACGTCAAATGATGGTCATACAAGCGTAAATCGGGCTGTGAATCACTTCTTGATTATTATTTGGTGTCATAGTCACAAAAAATTGGTAAATTTAATTTAATCTGAGTTGCGTTGTGTTGTGTTAGATTAGATTAGGTTAGGTACATGCACTTGATCTATTAACTCAGATTAAATTAAGTTTACCAATTTTTTGTGACTTCGTGACACCAAATACTAGTCGAGGTTAGGTTAGGTTAGGTAAGGTACATGCACTCGATCTATTAACTCAGATTAAATTAAGTTTACCAATTTTTTGTGACTTCGTGACACCAAATACCAGTCGAGAAGTGATTAGCAGTCCGATTTATTCATGTAGGACCATTATTTGACTTCATTGCGGCTACATTTGGGTAATTACTCGCTCCTCGGTACATGCACTCGATCTATTAACTCAGATTAAATTAAGTTTACCAATTTTTTGTGACTTCGTGACACCAAATACCAGTCGAGAAGTGATTAGCAGTCCGATTTATTCATGTAGGACCATTATTTGACTTCATTGCGGCTACATTTGGGTACATTTGGGTAATTAGTCGGACCCTAAAAACCAAACCTAACCTAACTGACTCACCATATGATGGAATCATCTATTTCTTACCTTATTGGCTTGGTTCTTGTTCGTCGTTGGATTCTGATATTCTTACCCGACGTCACATGTTGGTCTTTGCGATATTTACATTCAGTCTTGCTCTTAGTACACTTTACTGAGGTTGGAAGAACACCATGCGATGGAAAAAATGCTACAGTTTCTTTGTCTTTTTCCCCAATACTCGCAATCAGCTCCATATAATTGAAGTGACTCCAGTCGCAGACTTCCATGGTCGGGACTGAAGTTACTGAACTTGAATTTTGAAATATGAGAGACCCAAAGTAAAGCTCGAATTTGATTGGCCAAATATACCGCGAATTAAACCCAAAATTTTAATTGGTTTAAAAACAAACGCCTTTGATTGGCTGCATGACGTGTACGGGAACGCATGTGAGTGATGGTTTATGAAGGAGACGCAGGAGACACGCAGTGTTAGAGGAGAGGCAGACGATAATGGCGGAAGGTTAAAGGACGAAAATAGAGAAAATTTTGGATAAGCTGTCTCCGTTATTATACATCTCCCCCGGTAATGTAATAGATGAAAATTATCTTATAATTAGACGTCTTATTCGAATATGATAATAGATTAGTGGTAGGAATGAACGGTGTGTAAATGCAATAATACCTTAGTTTTATTTTGGGTCACGTATTTCGAAATTCAAGATTGGTTCAGACCATGGAAGTCTGTGATGGGTGTCATTTAAATTATATGGAGCTGATTGCGATTTTTTGGGGGGGAAAATGAAGAAACTACAGCATTTTTTCGATAGCATGGTGTTCATGAAAATTGTATGTACAGTCGCCGACAAAAGTTCGATCCCTGCAGTGAAACCGAGTCACGGAAATGAGTCTCTGAACTGATCTACCCTAACTGCTGTATCTCGTTTGGGGTCGATGCTGCTTTATTTTGGGAGGGAGCAAACTTTTGACCACGACGGTACAAAACTAAGCACATGGTAGATGTGTTGCAAACTGAAGATTTAAATGTTTCTGGAGCTCTTTTCTCCATGAAAGTAAATGAAAAATACTTCAGTCAATACATAGTGATGATGAGGCTCAGAAACATTTGCTGGAGGCTGCACTCAACTTTGTAAAAAATATTGATATTGATGGGGTAAATTTATAGTAGTTCACACAACTGTTAGAAAGTCAATACAGTACTGTTTTTTTTTTTTTTTTTTTTTTTTTTATGTCCGTTGAAAATTGCATATATATATATATATATTTTTTTTTTAGTTATCTCCTCCTTCTACCCCCAACAAGATAGGGGATCATGGGAACCAGGGTTTTGGGTGGGTGAGAGAAACAAGCATTTTAAGACAAACATCATGACCAAGTGAATACAAAACACTCGAGAAATATATAAACCTAACCTTGTTTGGGGGGATGACCTGACCGAACCTAATTCTCAGGGTTTTTATGTAACCAGACTCTCGCCATATGAGGGAATCACTTATTTCTTACCTTATAACAAATTGGAATCCAAAATTCTAGTAAGCTTGGGAGGTGGAGAGGTAGACCTTCCACCCGGTTCATCGTCTGATCTGAGCTGGATCAGTACAGGTTGATGACGCTGATTCTCACTTAACGGGGATAAAGGCGGGCAGCTTCTTTCAAGAAGCGATGAAGTACAACACCCGAAGATTCTTGTATGAATAAATATCTTGCCAGGTATTGCTTTTGGAAGTGTTTCTGGATGCTAGGCCCTTTCATCCACTCCCTTATTATACGTTTCCGACGGTAACATAATAGAAGAAAATTATACTAAATTTGGACGTCTTTTTCAAATACAGTCGGCCTTTAACATACGCGGTGGGTACGTAACAGATACCCGTGGATGTTAAAAATCCGCGTATATGTGCCCCCCCAAAAGCCTGGTCCCCCATGTCCTTATTTACCGTATATACCTGTGTAGTTCAAGTTTTTAAGACCAAATTATTTGGCAAAAAATTGGGGGTCGACCTCTAAACGGGTAATAGTTTCGTTAGGTTGAAAAATATTTACCAGTAAACAATGGAAACGATGCACCAACGCACCACCAGCTGTGAGTGTCGGTACAGTTGCCAGGGCAGACCTCTTGCGTCATCATAGCAAGCCCAAAGTAGCCAAATCCATGGTATGGTAGCACAGGACGATGTAAAACAAGGTATTCATTTATTAAAGTTTATTTATAGATACTGTACATAAATTTTTGTTCATTACATTTGAAACATCAATCTTTGTTAATTAAATTTGAAACAAAAGAAAACTACGATACCTATTTTCATTAAAATATTACATCACAAGTATATTTTACCTTAACTGTGACTGAATGAATATAGGTATTCTCAGAAATAAATATGGAAATATAATATTTTTGCTAGAATGACGTACATATTACAGTGGAAAGTTGTGTAGGGGTATCGAGATATTAATGTTGTCTAGCACTCAGGATGGAAGGAAACTCTAATGTGGTTTTCTTGTATAATATAAGTTATATGATAGACAGTCTGGTGCTGGAGGAGGTGTTGCTTGTTCAGGAAGATGGGCAGGATGAGAGTTGGTTGGTGAGGAAGCTCAGAGAAGGACAGCTGGTTGGTCGCCATGCTCGCTGGCGGGAGCGAGGACCGCCAGGCAGGCGAGGAGAAGCGAGGGCTGCCAGGCAGCGACGGAGGAGGTGGTGTTGCTTGTTCAAGAAGAATGGTCAGAATGAATCTCAATGGAGAGACAGAGCTTATATACCCAGCAGCTGCTATGAGTCATGTTGGGAAAACCCGAGAAGTCGCCGGTTCCTAGTTTCGTTGCTAGGATACGGTAACATCTGGTTGGTTGCTAGGGAAGGCGGTAGCAGGTGGTGGCTGTGGCTACGCAGTTGTAGGCAGTTGTAGGGGAGACGTCCACTACAATACTCCCCCTTCCCTCCAGGCGGTGTAGGAGACTTGTTGTCTGTAGAGTTGCTTAGCACATGTGAGGCAGACCGGGCGGTGCATGCCTCATGTGAGACAATGGCGATGGCGTGATGAGCCGATCGCTGAAATACAACTGTCTAGATACACACTATCTGTGGGAGAAGGGAGAAAAAGGGTGTGTGGAGGCGATGAATGTTGTGCTTCCCTCACGACAGGTACAGGGTCGTCAGATGCGCCTGCTGGGGTGTGTGTGGGCCTGGGTCAGGAGCAGGGGCTGCGTCAGCAGAAGCGGATTAGGGCTCGTGACAGCAGCTGGGTCCACGACAGCAGCAGGGTGCAGGACATTAGCAGGGAGTACCTGAGGGAGAAAAGAGGGTGTGTGTGGGTCCGGATTCAGGAACAGAGGCCGCGTCAGGGGTTATTGCTGGGCCGGGGTCGGCGTCTGAGGCAGGACGGGTGTGCTGGGGTCGTCAGAATGTGGTGCGTGGGGCAGGAAGAGGAGCCGGTGTCTGCTTGAAGACTGGGAGCGTGATCAGTGTCTCCTCCATCCTGTGTGAGTGCTAATCTCCGGGGTTCACCATTTGTAGGGGTATCGAGATATTAATGTAGTCTAGAACTCAGGATGGAAGGAAACTCTAATGTGGTTTTCTTGTATAATATAAGTTATATGATAGACAGTCTGGTGCTGGAGGAGGTGTTGCTTGTTCAGGAAGATGGGCAGGATGAGAGTTGGTTGGTGAGGAAGCTCAGAGAAGGACAGCTGGTTGGTCGCCATGCTCACTGGCGGGAGCGAGGACCGCCAGGCAGGCGAGGAGAAGCGAGGGCTGCCAGGCAGCGGCGGCGGAGGAGGTGTTGCTTGTTCAAGAAGAATGGTCAGAATGAATCTCAATGGAGAGACAGAGCTTATATACCCAGCAGCCGCTATGAGTCATGTTGGGAAAACCCGAGAAGTCGCCGGTTCCTAGTTTCGTTGCTAGGATACGGTAACATCTGGTTGGTTGCTAGGGAAGGCGGTAGCAGGTGGTGGCTGTGGCTACGCAGTTGTAGGGGAGACGTCCACTACAGTGGGATAAAATCATTACGAAAACAATGACTTTCGCTTTCTTTCGTTATTCAAAAGATTTTACCGTAATCACTTTTCGAATGGTTTTCAGTTAAAAAACTGTTGTACTGTACTCGTACTGTATTACAATAATATTTTATCCTATCATTAGCCTTATAATCCCACAACTGAAAACCATTCGAAAAGCGATTACGGTAACATCTTTTGAACGAAAGAGAGAAAGTCATTGCTTTCGTCACAATTTTATCCCACTTTCCACTGTAATACGTACATCATTTCAGCAAAAATATTACATGTCCATGTTCTCTGAAATAAATGGTAGTTTTGTTGAAACGTTATGTACAATATTTAATATTAAAATGCAAAAATAGCTATAAAAACAATTAATACACCAGTAATGTACTGGCTGGCACCTCCACTCGTCCCTGCTCCCGCGTCCAAGGTCACCACTCCTCCCAACTCGCTCCCTCCTCGCCATCACTACTGCCGACAACGAACACAAATGTTTTGTGAATAACTGCACCTCCACTTCCTATGTACAGTACTGAACTCTACTGTGCTGTGCATTTTTACAAACAATAAACATGGCAAGAAAAGCTATAAAAAAAGAGAGATAAAAATTTCACTTTACTGTACAGTACAGTACCTATCCTCGGCGACAGGACGGGAGTCATCAGGCTCATCGTCACTCAATTCCATAACGGGTGGTGAAGTGGGGGCGATGGTGGATTCAGCTGCTTCCTCACTGCTTCCAGTGATTGATGGTGTTAAATCTCTCCTTCGGTGATCAAAGAACATGGTGATGGGGAGTTGTCGTCTCTTTCTTTCATTTCTTCCATGATGTTTTTGTATGGAGCGAAAACGTCATCCATCCCTCGCATGAATTTCAGGGCACGCACCATGGAGGGGTCCGTACTATAGGCCAGGTTTCTCAGTGCCTCAATATTCCTGGTCATCTCCCCCAACTTCTCCAACGTTATTTCTTGATGCTCTTCCTCATCCTCTTTCCCTTTCGCTTCCTCTTCCTTGCCTGAGTCTACTAACTCCTGTAGATCCTCCTCGGTCAGCTCAGTGTCGTCCTCTGCCATGTCCTGGAAGCCTTCAGCAGCCACTTTCCTTGACAGTGCCAGGGTCTTTCTGAATATTTTCATTAAAATCCATCAAAATCATTTTCCTTGTCATCGTCTTAAGCACCAAACAGCTCCTCCCAGTCTTCTCCTTGAACAGGTCCAGAGGGTACGTGTTTTTTTAATCGTTTTCAATTAAAACATGTTACAGCACATGTATATTTTACCTAAACTCTGCCTGAATGAATATATTCTCAGAAATAAATAGTAGTTTTGCTGAAACGTGATGTATTTCAATGTAAAATAGGATAAAATACATGACAAAAACAAAAGACTTTACCTAACCTTCCAATGTTCAAGAGATGTTACTCGTTTTTTAATAGTTTTTGGTTAAAATACTGTTATAATACAATGATATATGTTTTCATACTGTGCTTGATATACTACATTCACGGAAATGTAATATTTTTGCTGAAATGACGTATGTATGAGTGGAAAGTGGGATAAAATTGTGACGAAAACAATGACTTTCGCTTTCTTTCTTTCAAAAGATGTTACCGTAATCGCTTTTTGATTGGTTTTCAGTTAAAAAAAACTGTTGCATCACAAGTGAATTAGGATAGAATATTATTGTAATACAACAGTTTTTTAACTGAAAACCATTCGAAAAGCGATTACGGTAACATCTTTTGAACGAAAGAAAGCGAGTCATTGCTTTCGTCACTTTCCACTGTAATACGTACGTCATTTTGGCAAAATATTACATTTCCATATTCTCAGAAATAAATAGTAGTTTTGCTGAAACGTAATGCATTTCAATGTAAATTAGGATAAACTACATGAAAACAAAAGACTTTACCTAACCTTCCGATGTTCAAGATATGTTACTCGTTTTTTTAGTAGTTTTCGGTTAAAATACTCTTATATTAGTGACATTCTATTCATACTGTGCTTGATATAATACATTCACGGAAATGTAATATTTTTGCAACTACAATGCTGATGTCAACACAAGCGTGGCTACAGCGAGACTGACTGAGTGAGGGAGAGCTATGCGTGTGTGTGTGAGGTTGCGGGAGCGGGCGGTGTCCTGTGTTCGGTGCCATGCCGCGCGATTTGAATGTACTTCAATTACTTGAATGTACAGAATATTCCTCCAGCGGGGCAATCCGCGTATTTGCAAATCCGTGTATTATAAACCCGCGTATGTTAAGGGCTGACTGTATGGTCATAGTTTTGGTGTAGGAAAGTTGAGTGAATTACTATAAAAATACCGTTGATGGAGAAGAGTCGAAGAGAGTTCACCGATAAGGGAAACAAAACCCCCCCCAACCCCCCCCCCAAAGAAAAAAGATTATAATTTCAACTCTAGTGCTCGGTATAATTTTTGTTATTGTATGGTAATGAACGCTGTTTTAGTAATGATGATTTTTGTGTTTTCAAAATGTGAAAATCTGAAATATTTTGCAGGTGTTCTTATTCCTAATGTTGTAGACTGACTCGGAAAGCTCTATTGAAGCCATGAAAAATCTGTTGAAACCTGTCCAACTGAAATACCTGACACTAATTATTTCAGAGTTGAATTAAGTGTTGATAATTATTTGTTTTAGCACACCCTCAATTTTGTTCACATGATGTGTTGATTTATGATGTGGTTTGTTCAGATCTGACTTTCGTTTCCATGGGAAATGCGTAGCTTTTGAAAAAAAGATGCAAGTCATCCTTGATCAAACATGGCTATTTTCCATAAAAAATGGAGGTGAGATCTGAACAAAATGCATAAAAACCAAACATCTAGACCCCTAACTCACCTACCTAACCTAACCACTGCTAAACTCATGGCCCCAGACAGCTCGCGGTGGGACAGGAAATGGCAGGTAGAGATTTATTGATCTTATTTCTTAGGCGTTCCTCACTTGTGTGATTTTTCTGAAATAAATTTCCAAGAGGCTTCAAGGGTTGAGGAATGTGTATATGAGGTAGAAATTGTCTAAAAGGAAGTGTTTCTATGTGATTTGAAGATAAACAGAAGAATAACCCAAGTGTTTAACATATATGGAGCAGCATCCTGATGTAGGAAAAACATTTGCTCAGCTGCAGAATGTGCACTGAATCCTCATAAAAAGTATCATTTAATTCCTCGTGGCAAAAGTTTTCAGGTTATTCTTGACAGCACCACCTTTAGTATGTAAGAGTGAAGGGTCTTGTAACAGGCTTAAGCTTTTGAAAACTTCCCTGTGAAACAGAACCTCAGAAAAACAGTTGCATAATCTTATGCTCATAGCTTATGAAAACGATGTAACTGATCAGTTAGATCTTGAAAAGATTGCAGATAATTGGAAGCTTAAGAAAACAGGAGAATTAAAATTTTAAGTTTAATTTCCATGAATTGGTTAATGCTGCTGATTTTATCCAAACAGTAAATAAAAAATATATATTTATTTTCATTATTTCTTTGAATAAAGATTTTACTTTATCAGATTTCTATGCTAATTTTTAATAATTAAACATTCAATAAAGAAAATTTTGTAGGTCGTGTTGTCATCGTTCTTTTAATTGTCATTAGTTGGTCAAATTTGATATGCTTGAGGCCATCCCTGGCTGGTGGTGAATGCCTTCTCCTCTGAAGGGGAACTTTTGTTTCCACAATGCATGCACTAAAAATTCCCTTTCTCAGGTATTATATAGGACTTGTCCCTGTTGATTAAAAGCAATTAAGGTTCGTGATGAGAGTAGTCTTGATTTAAGCGCCAGCGTTTGTAATGTAAAGAAACGCACTTCTGGCACACCAACCACACGAGTAAGACGACCCATAATGCATCAGTGAAGGTGGACAGGCTGGCTTATGCTCCAATGATTGGTAATCGTGGTCGGACCTGGAGGCTTTTCTGGTTGTTCTTTGGCATACGTTAAATTATCCATCCTCGTAAAGGATCCTGACCAACTCCGGGAGTTTGTTGACACATGAACTGGTTGGCCATCAGACTTAAGTACAGTGAGTATAGAAAGAAATTTTTTTTAACAAGACATTTTTCAGTGTAGCAAATGTCTGTCACTTGTCAAGAGTGAGGTGCTTCCCCGTCTAGTCCCCGAGGTGTACTAGAGATTGCTAGAGGCCAAAGAAGGACCACCAGACTGGTGTTTGCTCTATGGAACCTCAGTTACCCAGAGAGATTAGAGCACCTGCAACTACCTAGCTTATACTACAGACGGGCAAGGGGTGACTTAATCAAAGTGTATAAATGTCTGGGGGGGGGGGCAGATGTTTGTGCACTTCGATTAGGTTGCCCCTCGCCCGCCTGCAGTATAAGCTAGGTAGTTTTATGCACTGGCTCCTGAATATAACGGAACCTGGAGCTGGTGGACGGCTGCCCCACAAGGGGTCACAGATCAAGATTGAAGAAGCCACAGGTCCAGAGAACTATGAGGGCAAACTTTTTCGGAGTGAGAGTTGTAAATGTAAACTCTTGGAACAATCTACAAGAGTGTGAGCTCTTTCAAGACCAGACTTGACCAACACTGGAGCAGGTTCAGGTACATTCAGGAACCGGTTCATGCCTAGTACGTGCCAACAGTGCGTGACAGAGACGTAACCGATCAACCAAGCGGCCAATGAGCCGATCAGCGGTGAAGAGGATAAAAGTAAAAGTGGCAGTACTCACTGATGAAATTAGGGTAAGAAAATAAAGGGTATACACCAAAACAAATAACTCGTTGGCAGGTGAGTTGTCAATATTAACCGTGTTCATGCTTGTGTGTCGGCCACATACAGATGAGGTGGGGCGAACCGATTCCTCGAGAAACTCCAGTAACTCTTGAGATTACCCGATATGTATAAATTTTTTGTAGCACTGATGGTTTCTTAGTGTATACAGTACAGTACTGTATGTTAATTATTAATGTATAAATTTTTATCATAATTTCAGTTGTTGGCTCTGATGGTTTTAGCTACACATGACAGCATGCCACTACAGGGAGCAGCGGGGCCGAACAAACTACAGGGTCGGCAAAAGGTAAGGAAGCATAGTTACGTACAGTAGTGGGTCTTATTGCTCACGTTTACAGTACAATATACTGTAGTTTGGGTCATTCATTTCACTGTATGGCTCATTATCTTCACTTAACCTACACTGCATAAACAGAAATTTATTGGTGTTCCTATGGAAGGCAATAAGTTGTACTGGTAATAACTTGGCCTTGCTATACAACCTCTTCACTCCCACATACAGCTGATGGGACTGCTGTACTCTGGTTCATTTTCCTACACTTATGGTGGTGTAGAGAATGGATGAGTAGTCAGTTGGAATGTTTTCTTAAGATGGCAGGTCAGTGGGTGGAGAAAACGCTTAAATTCACTGTGGTGATGATATTTTAAAATAAATTGGGCCCAAAGTGTAAAAAATAAGGGTTAAAGTTGCTAAAAAGTCGACATGACTGTGTAAAGCTCTGTGATTGGCTGTGACGTCACAGGTTGGCTCGAGCAGGAGGCTGGAGGCAGCCAGCTGTGGTGTGTGTGTGTTGTTACCAGCAGAGATACAGGACTTGTGGCCATATACAATGTTGATATACACAGCCATACATTATTTTTAGGTTAAAATAAATTACTGCTCGAGTATCATTGTGTGTATTTACTTTCTGGCTGACACAATGATGCAAAAGACCGATAACTCCAACAGGGAAGCTTTCTTCACTGTTCTCTATTTCATGTCTGGAAAATGTAAGTTTTTGTCACTCCTGTCTATATTTAATGTTGTGGAAGGACTAGGGACGACCATGGCCAGGGGATGATCAGATGACAGATGTAATTTAACGTGCTTCATAGCTGGATGGCAGAGTTGATAATACTCTACTATCATAATGACGTTTACTTTTGGTAAATTTCTTTCATCTGCCTTGATGAACCCTGGAAGTAGTTGTCCAGCCTTCTCGGCTGATCGGCTCTGTAAATAAATATTATTGTATAATTAATTGTGCTTTACTGTACAACAAAGTAATGCTATATTGAATATATAAATATTACTAAGTACATAAACTAATCCAATGGATATTAGTTGCCCCATACAACTAATTTCATAGTATAAATATTCCAAACAATATTGGTATTATTTTGGTTTTGGTCATCTGGGGAACCTTAAAATTCTAACTATCGGATTAAGTACTTTAAACAATAAGACATTATTTTTAGGGGATTTCGCAAAAATATTTTCGATCCCGTAAGAAAATACAAGTCATAGTTTAGGTTAGGTTATGGTAAGTTATAAGATTAACTTAACATACACTGGTGGGGGGGGGGTGTATTAACTCAAAACTAGTGATTGCCGATAGAAGTGAAGGTCTAAATCGTTCATAACCCATCACAAACCATCAGAAAGAAACAGTCTGTATGTCTTAGTACAGGTATGACCAAAACTTAACATTTACCCAATATATCACATTTACCCAATATATCATATCTAGAATATAAACATACAGATACTTATGGTAGTTATATTAAAATTTGACCCATTAATTAATATAAACAATAATATATCCCATTGGTTCATTAGTGAATCATCAAAACAATAACAGCACTATGTTGTCATGTTTACCTAGCATCAGGCATTATCAAAACAAAGTCCAGACAATATTATTACTTCTAAATTTACTCGTATCTCCATCTAGTACCGATATACTCTGTAAATGCACTGACAAAAAAAGAAAGTCTGCCAGGTAAGAATACATGAGAACTGAGCTGATGTGAACATGGGAGTTATTAATGTCCAAAAGCTGTTCTTCACGCCACATTTCTTCACTTATGCAGGGGTAGAAATTCACATACGCCCGGTCGCCCGAAGCGATCAAAATATCATAAGGGCGACAAGATTTTGCTATTTTGCTGGTCTGGAATCGACCGATGGGCGAGTGGGCTGATGACAGTGGTAAGACACACTCAATGTGTATAAGAGCTTCATATAGAGAATACACTATTAATGCTAGTTATCTTAATTGTATCACCCAAGAGGAAGGGATACACATTTTCTGTATACAGTATAACACTTTACAGCTCCTCCCCGACTTGCGACCACCCGCACTTACGACCTGCCTCAGTCGTACAAAAATTTTGTCAAATTACATATTTCCGAGTCCCAACGTCAGTGCACAGACAAAATTTTTGTTTGTAATTCACTTCAAAATGGCTGGCAAGCATAAAAGTGAGAGTTTTGTGGTGCTGAGAAGAAAGAGACACCCATTTTAGATTTTCTATGTATTATTTAAGCATTTCCGACTTCCGACCTGGATTTGGGTCCCTAACCCCGTCACAAGTCGTGGAGGAGCTGTACACTCGATGATATAATGTAGTGTGATAAAACTTTACAAATGAGTTGGTGAAATGCCACCTAGAACATCAGGCTGGTTCAGGGATTGTATGACGTCACACGGATACCACAGCTATTCGTGTCGGTGTATGGAACCCGTGCATTGTAATGAATAAACGCAGTCTAATTATGTAGATATACAATTATTAATGACGAATTAATTTCTATACATAATATATAAAGGCAATGACAGCGAAATTTAATACCTGAATGTATAATAGGCTAGAATAAAAACAATTGACAAGTGATGAAAACTGCCTTTCATCAACAATCACACCATTTATTATAAAAATAAAATTTCAAGTACATATTCAGATTATCACCGATGCAAACAAGACATCAAAAAATAATAACTCGTACAAAATTTGACAACCAATTCACACGTACATTAAATCAAATAGTAATTGACAATTGTATTAAAGAACAAAGTGAAATATAAAGATATAGTATTTGAATTAGGTCAAGGTTACCGTAAAAGCTTATGCATATTCTTATTTTTTTTACTCTAACGTTATCACTATTTCTTTTGCATAAATTTTATATTATTATTATCCAATTGGGAAGCACTGGTGGAACTACACCAGGATTCAGTCGAAGTCGATCCAATTTGTATGTTATAGTTCATCCAGTGTGTTCATCGAAATAACTTGGTGGTCGTTGATAATAATCAAAGGATTTAAAGTGCAGTTCACAAACCTAAACACAGCAAGTTCAGCAAGAGATACTGGATATGCAGCAGAATTTAAATTTTGGCTCAATTATTTTTCCAACGTAATGCCTCGCAAAGATAACTTATTCTCTCAGCTTTAGTGTAGAAACATTGATGCAATAAAGGCTAATGTCTCCTTAAATGTGTTCAACTCAACGATACAGAAAATAAGGGATGAATGTGGCTTCAGAGCCATAAAGAACATAATACCCAGGACATAAATCAGCTACCGTAAAGTCTCATTTAATCATGAAACAATGTACAGAAAGATTTACTTTTGTTAATCATTTGGAAGCAAGTTGGCTAATTTTGGGAAACAACTTTCCAAAGTATGCTTGTAATTTTCCCAGTAAGGAACCTGAAGAAGCAGTTGAAGCTCATCCCATGATTGAAAAAGACAAACTGAGAACTGAACTTTGTGTACTCTATACAAGAGAAGATTTATGTAAATCATAAACTTTTTGCTTACTTTTATCCTCTTTGCCACTGATTGACTTGCTAGCCGCTTGGGCGATCGGTTGCGTCTCTGTCATGCACTGTTGGCAAATACCGGGCATGCACCGGCTCCTCAATGCACCTGAACCCGCTCCAGTGTTGGTCAAGTCTTGTCTTGAAAGAGCTCATACTCGGTGCCGTCACAACACTCTGGTAGATTGTTCCAGGAGTTTACAACTCTCACTCCGAAAAAGTTTGCCCTCACAGTTTTCTGGACTTGCGGCTTCTTCAATCTTGAGCTGTGACCCCTTGTGGGGCGAGCGTCCGCCAGCTCCGAGTAAGGACACTCGACTGAGTAGTGCCCCCTGAGATGCTTATACACCTCAACTAGGTCACCCCTTGCCTGTCTGTAATATAAGCTAGGCAAGTTCAGGCGCTCCAATCTCTCAGGGTAACTGAGGTGCCGAAGTGCAGGCACCAGTCTGGTGGCCCTCCTTTGAACATTTTCAACCAACTGACAGTCCCTACCATATCTCGGGGACCAGATGGGGAAGCACTTCACTCCTGAAGATCGTTACGAGGGACGGACCGTCTAGATATCTGAATGACCTTATAAGACCCAATAATTTATTTGCCTGGTTTACCTGCTTCTCGCAATTGCCGAGAACTTCAGCTCAATGTCAACATACACACCTAGGTCCTTCTCACATTCAGTCTCAACTAGTGCAGTTTGTTTATCCCGTTGGGACATATGATACGCCTCCTTACCGTTGGTATGCCCCAGGTGCATCCTCTTACATTTCGTGACATTGAATCTCTGCAGCCATTTCTTCGACCATTCCTGGAGCCTACAGAGGTCCTTCTGCAGCTCTTTCACAGTCCGCTTGGTTCTTAATTTCCTGAAATAACTTGGCGTTATCGGCAAATCTTTGTATGGCGGAGTGTACAACGTCAGGCATGTAATTTATGAAACAAACTAACAGTGGGCCCAATACACTGTCCTGTGGTACCCCACTTGTGACAGGTACGGATGACGATTTCGTGCCATTAATCACCACACACTGCTTGCGGTCATGTAGAAAGTCTTCTATCCACGCTAGGACATTTCCTCGAATTCTGTACCCTTCCAGTTTGATTTTCAGCCTTTCATGGGGTACACTGTCAAAAGCCTTGGCAAAATCCAGGTAAATATTGTCAATATTACCACCCCATTCCAGAATATGGGTCCAAATATCCAATACCTTGAGCAATTGTGTTAAGCAGGAGCGCCCTGGCATAAAACCGTGTTGTTAATCCTTTACAAGGTTGTTTCGTAGTAGATGTTCCATTGCGGCATCTCTGATAATACTCTCAAGTACTTTACATATAATGGTGGTCAGGCTCACTGGTCTATAGTTCGTGGAGTGACGATCGCCCTAAATAGGACTCTAATAAGCCACTTTCCGTTCACTGGGGACCATTTGTTCATCCAGGCATTTACAAAACAGGATCTTCAGGGGCTCTGCAAGCTCGTTGCACAGCTCTCTTAGCACTAGGATGTACCATGTCAGGGCTGGGACTCTTATGGACCTTTAGCCTGGACAGTTTATTTCTAATTCACGCCTCTGTGAACACAATGTGCTGTTCAATGCCTCAGCTTTATCCTGGTCAGAATCTGCGTAACTACCATCTTCAAGCCTCAGTTCTGATACTCCTCTCGTTTTCAATTTCGACTTTGCATAGCGGTAAAACGCCTTTGGGTTTAACTTGACCTCGCTTGCAACCAGCCTCTGGAACTTCTTTTCAGCCCTTCTACACTCTATCTTTGCTTGGTTTCTGGCTCTTGCATACATCCTACTGTCTTGCGCATCTTTTGACCCAACCCACGTCTTGAATTTCTGGGTTTTCTTAATTTTGTTGACCGCCGCATGGTTAATGTGTAGGGATCCCCTCGTATTCCTAGAAGCACTGGGTTTGGTCTTGGGTATATATTTATCGATCAAATGGGTCACTTTACTAGTTATGATATTCAGTGTAGTGTCTGCGTTCTTGTACCTTAGTGAGTCAGGCCAGTGGATACCCCTCATCCCATTGTAATTTCCCTTGTAATATTTGCACCTTGGCCTGGCGTTATCCTGAACTAGGTAACAGTTAAATCTGAATGACAACACTATATGGTGACTGGTGCCAACTGGGGCAAGGTGTTTCAGTTTGGCCACCATACCACCCTCGTTTGTTATGATGAGGTCAAGTGGCTTGGGTGTTTGCTCCCCTCTGTAATGTGTCGGGCCTCTAACATGTTGGAACAAAATTATCTCTCAGGGTTTCTACAAAAAGAGTAGCAGGGTTATTCAAGTCATTCGGGGTGGACTCGTTTCTCCATTCGATGTCGCCATAGTTAAAGTCCCCCATGATAAGGAGGTGGCTAGGGTTATTGCCGCATTGTTTATTAAGGTTCTTAAGTTCCTTTGATTTAGTGGGCCACAATTTGGGGATCTGTAGATACATCCGACGATAAGTAAGTCTCCTCCCTTTAATTTAATATTACACCACTTGGACTCTTTAAAAACATCCTCTCCCTGTACCCTCGCCTGGCTGGCTCTAAGGTCTTGCCTAGCATAGATAATCACACCCCTCTTGCAAGTTTCTTGAGAAAGGTTCATAAATGAGTCATATCCAGCAATACTGAACTCGCATTCCTCTGGGTCGATTCTCCTGTTCTTGTACAACCGTTCTACAATACCTACAATATCTGGTTGGTTTACTCTTAGTAGTGTTTCAAACTCCTCTCTCTTATCGAGAAACGTGTCAGTATTAGTGTACAGGTAGTTCTGCTATAACGCGATAATTGTGTTCTTGTAAAATATCGTGTTATAGAAAATCGCGTAATAGAAATAACGGCTTATGGAGAAAATAGGGTTAGGTGCAGATTGCTCGAAATCGAAAAAATTTAGTAGTTAGCCTAACACAAAGGATAGCACAGTCTAAATAAATGTTACATTCATATCTAATAATGAAATCATACAGTAAATTTAACACTTTACCTTGAAAAAATATGAATGTAACTTGATGGGGGAGAAGGGTGATTTTGAGGTTGATAACATCGAGCTTCTCTTCAAGTGTTATATCCTTTCTTTTACGATAATCACCGGGAATTCTATCATCAGAACGCTTTTTGGAGATATTCTTCTTTACCATATTCACAGTTAATACCACAAAATTGGAGAAATAGTAAGCAAAAATCGCGTTATAGCAAACAAGCGTTCGCGTTATACAAATATTGTTCCGAATTCATAAATCGCGTTAGAGCAAATTCGCGTTATAGCAGAACTCACTGTAATTACTTAATTCGTAATATTAGGAGGACACGTCGCTACCTGGCATTTAATTGCAGTTTCCAAAACCCCCTCCCTCACCCTCCCGCACACGCACGGCTACTGTCATCTCTTGCCTTAGAGCAAGCAGTAAATAAATGTCAACTCTTGAGGGATGGAGATGGGTGGGTTATCGGCATCGCATTCTGGACTACATCACGAAAACTGGTTTTTAGAAAAAAAACTGCTTTTTGTTCAATCCAGAATGCGAGGCTTAGCTTTGAATACCCGAGCAGGAGGTGGAGAGGGAGGTGACGTTGCATACAAGGCTCTGTTAGCTTAGGTCCAGAGTATGATTATAAAGCGTTTGGAATACTGTATTTCCAATATTAGGAACATTTACCGGAAGGTAAAATGTTAATTTACATAGCTCAATGAGGATACTCACTTTATTCTGATGAGGAAGAAGGTCCTGGTTGTGGAGATGGACTAGGTGGGGGAGGGGACCCCAGTACCACCACATGTGAAGCATCTTTCAGAGATAGATGAAAATAGCTGTCTTGAAAAGTTTTTGAAGATCTCCAAAATCCCACTTCTTTGATCTGACTGAGGCTCATATGCTGCAGAAAGGCCACAGACCCTGCACATTTCCTGGTGTCATGTGCCAAAAATTTCTTGCCAGGGTCTGCTTGACTCAGAGATAAATTATTTTGTCATTTGACTAGGAAAAATTTCTTACCATCCTGTGATGAGAATACATAGGGGCCTCGATTAGGGAATCTGGGTAACATACTTGAAGAATCTTAACTGGGAACAATATATGAGGAACCCTTGTCTCATCCATTAGCAGTTTTATCCCGATAGGTTGAGCTTGAAAATCCTCCCTTTCATTTTATCTCCATAGGAAAAAGAGTGACATCTTCCTCAGAAAATACCAATAATGATGGATTATTGGAAATTGAAATCAGTTCACTGATTTTCATACCCGTTGCTATTGCTAGAAGGAAGGCTGCCTTCTGGAGCAATCTGTCCTTGTTCAGATTTATATTGTAATTAGGCCCCATAAGAAATTTAGTAACTTTATCTAGAGACCAAGGTGGGATTCTCTTAGGCTGAGTGGGTCTCTGAATGAAAAAGGACGATCTGAGCATTTGATAAATTCTGGGGTTCAAAGTAATATTAAAACCCCACGCCAGAGGGTCAACCAGTGCTGCTTTACAAGATGCAATTGTCGATCCTTGAAGGCCTTTAACTCAGAACAGAAAATCTAAAATTTCTAACACCAGTATTTCCGACAATGTGATTGGAGTTGTTAACCTGGTAAATTATTGAAAAGGTTTCCAAACTTTCTCATATTGCATAGAAGTTTGGGGTCAATGACCTGCTATCACTTGGTAACTATATTGGAATTACCCAACAATCTATTTAAACATCTTTTGAGAAACTCCAAGTGTGAAGTGCCGAAAAAGAAAGATATCTTCAACTGAGGGTGCAGTACCTGGTCTAGACATCCTTGTTGTAGTGGCTGTGGGCACCAGTCCAACAGATCCAGACACCAAGGTTGTAGGATCCAATATGGTGCAATTATGTTTGTGAATCACTTTGGGCAACAGTTTCACAGGTGGGAACAGATAGATTGAATTCTAACGGTTCCAATCTATGAGTAGAGCATTTCCCAAAAGATTCGATCGTTCCAGAGATGCATAAGTTGGCATCTTGTGATTTTTTGTGAGGCAGAGAGATCTATTTTTGGAGTCCCAAACTTCCTCGCTAGACTCTTGAACTCTGATACCTTTAGGGACCATTCTGTTTCCGTCGATACTGCCATGAGACGGGACAACTCATCTACCCAATTGTTTTGTACTCCCTGTATGTTTGTGTCTGTACCAAAGGGAGTTGCTCCACTTCCTTTGATGGATCTCTCCTTTTGAGGAATGGTATCCCCATCCTATCTCTAACGCGTCCGTACAGACGACCAAGTCTGTTTGAGGGGAACCCAGGGAGATGAACTGATTAGATTGTCCAAATTTGTCCACCATGACAAATGAATCTTTATCTGAATAGGGAGAGAAGAAGCAATATTTTTGTTTCTGTGAAGCAACTTCGACCCCAGATGAGTTAGTTGCTTCTTCCTTAACTTGCCCAAAGGAACTACTATGGTGGCAAAATTCAACAGACCCAGTAGTTTTTCCCAATCATGCCAAGAAACCTCTTGCTTTACACAAAAGGCTTTTGCTTGGTTTATCACATCTGTTACCTGTGCTTCTGGTAGACTGACTGATTGCTTATTGGTGTCTCACTGGAGACCTAACCAATCCAATTTCTGACATGGTAAGAGGTTTGATTTGACCTGGTTTATCTTTAATCCTAGGTTTTGAAATGGTACTAGTGTACGTTGGATCGCCCTTTGACAGTCTTCGAAAGAGTTTCCCGCTATCAGCCTATTGTCCAGCAAAAGCACGCATCCTTGAGATCTTTGGCTGGAATGATGCGGCTTTCCTCCTTGTCCTCCTCCTCCTCCCCTGACTCCTCAGAAGTTATGCTCTGCTTCAGTGTCTCATTTTCCTCTTTGTGAAGCTCAAGCAGCTCCTCAGTGGACAGTTCCTTACTGTGCTCTTCCACCAACTCCTCAACATCATCATCATCCACTTCCAGGCCCATGGAATTGCCCAGAGACAATTTCATGAACAACAGCCTCTTCTTCTAACTCTTCGAAGCCTTCAAAGTCTCTTTGAAGGACACATTCAGGCCACAATGGCCTCCAAGCAGCACAAAGACACCTCACAGTAACCTCTTTCCAGGCTGAGGTAATTAAAAAAACAGCGTCTGCTATATTGAAGTGACTCTTCCAAAATTCCTTCAAGCGAACATCACTGGAAGAAGTGGATGCAAAACATTTTCTATACAGGGCTTTTGTGTACAGCTTCTTTAAGTTAGAAATTACCTGTTGATCCATGGGCTGGATGAGAGGTGTTGTGTTGGGTGGCAAGAAGTGCACAGTGAAGTTGAACTCCTGGCAATTCAACCATCAAATTAGGAGGGTGGGCTGGTGCATTGTCCATCACCAACAAAGCTTTCAGTGAAAGATTATTTTCCCTGAGGTATTCCCGAACACTGGGTCTAAACACCTCAATCACCCACTCAGAGAATAAATTCCTGGTCACCCAAGCTTTTGGGTTTGACCGCCACATGACACCAAGGCAGGTCTTCCTAATTTTTTTGAAAGCTCTGGGGTTTTCTGCGTGGTACACAAGGAGTGGCTTTATTTTGCAGTCACCAGAAGCATTCGCACAAAGAAGGAGGGTAAGCCTGTCTTTCATTGGCTTATGGCCAGGGACTGAAGTTTTCTCCTTGGTAATGTATGTACGGCGAGGCATTTTTTCCCAAAAAAGTCCAGTTTCATCACAGTTGAATACCTGCTGAGAAACAAAGCCTCCCTCTTTAATAATATTCAAAAAAATGTCATGGTGTTCCTTAGCTGCTTCCTTATCTGCACTAGCAGCATCACCATGTCTCACAATGTAACGGGCCGAATTTTCTCTTTTCAATAATTTACCATCCAGCTATTCTTTTCTGTTGGTATTCTATTTATTCATATACTTCTATGTTCTGTGTAGCATTCTTTCCAATGAGTATCCTGTTTTATATACTTATCCTTCTTCAATTCTTTACATATATACTTATTCTTATATATTCTTGTTTATATTTTTATATGTTCTTTATCTATATACCTTATATTCTTATATAAGTAACTCTTATGCTTCTCTACTTATATTTTCCAAGTCAATGTTCTTTCTTTTCATTTCCTTTCATATATTATAATCTCTTCCATATAGTTGGTTCTAGTTATATTCTAAACCATGGATTAACCTGGGAAACCATGTCTTTGTTATTACCACACTTCTTATACTTACAACGGTAGCCTGCCACCACCCAGGATTTTTCTAGAATGTAACATCTCTTAGTTAACTGTTAGGTAGCGAGCTTCTAGGCATGTGAGTTAGTTATTTTCTGAGAACCAATGTGGGAAAGGATAGAGTGGTGATACTCGTAGATTACTAATTCAATATTTATTAACACGGTGATTGGATAAGATGCATCTTAGATTCACTCAGACAAAACAGAACTGCAATTTATTTATTAAGTCATCAAACACTTCAAGAACTTATTACCTCATTAAATACCTCCAAATACTTATTACTTCAATCGACAATTGTGGTATTGTCACTCTGCCAAATGATATTCAGTACTGGGTATACACCAGATATCACTGGACCCTCAGGTCTTACCTTACCAAGTAGCAAATTAACTTTTCACTTCTTGGTTATATCATTATACTCTCAGATTATCATTTCATGGTCACTACCGATGAATACATAACACACTGGACAACTCCACAATTATCACAACATACAATACCTCCTGTTAATTCACAAGGAACAACATGGCACTTTTAAATCTCATTCAGTGGTTCAATACTTAACCTGGGATACTATATTTCTGCTAGTTATCCCCCAAACAAGATACAATAATACTTAGGCCCATGTAACTGTGAGGAGTGCCCCAGGGTAACGCTGGTCTCTACAACAAATGAAGATCGCTGTTAGGGGTTGGTTGTAGACCGACACACGACCAGGGAGCTGGCGCCTGATTTGCAGGAAACGGACTTCCCAGTTTAATCCTGTCGAATTAACGGCATCGTCCAACCCGGTTACCGACCCACGTTAGCCGATGAGTATTCAGCTCAACACACTGGAGAGACGTTGAGGAAGAGTCACGAATGCGTAAAGGTCAAACTTCAACTATACAAAACATACGCCTGGCAACGGTTCAGACAATATCTAAATCTCTACGTTACTCGACTTAATTGGCACAGAATTCACTATTAACATAATTAAACATGGAGACGTTGAGGAAGAGTCACCAATGTGATTCTCCCTCGATGGCAGAGAGTATATACTGTGCATTTTTTGGGCTCATGCAGAAGGGTCGATCTTACCAACAACATAACTTCTCTATCATTTTGGATCACTGTATACTTGGTTATGAACTCAGGTGTTCTTGATCGGGGTAATTTCCTATGTCTATTCATACAATCTAATCAGAGGTTGAGCTTGCCAGGAAAAGGTGGAATATACACGTTGATAACATTAATTCTGCAAGCTCAGGCCTGAGGCGAACAAGGCGCTATTCACGGGGAGGCGCTAGATCTTGGAGATTATACCAGTTGACGGAATAGTTCAGGAGATTAATGACTTTCTTAAATAGACAGCTGACACTAACTAAACTATGAACATCAGATTCTCTGATGTCAGGGCGACAAAATGATATAACTTCAGGCGCAATCAGAAACTCGTGGATACCCCCACGGACGACATAAAATACGCCACTCTAGCTGGCAAACTCGACACTCACTTACTTGATACGTTCTAACGATAAGGACAGTTGAAGCGTTCTACCCCACTCACAATGTATCTTGAATGTTCCAACTGTAAACAGACATATCTAGGTTGACTCAAAACAAAGGGTGTTCTCTCTCACACTCAAATTCATTTTATAGAGAGGTTGGTTTCAGTAAGTCAGAGAAAATGGGATAACGGAGGACTGAGGTGTCTTGAAGTGATGAGAAAACTGACTCCTCAGATGTAGGACTCAAACGAAAGCCGAGTTACATGTTTTGTGGGCTATTGAGCGTAATATGAATCATTTGATTTTGGCGCTAACTGACGTGTAAGACCGTGGTCGTTACAAAGCTTTCCCCTCCCAAAGATTCAATATTATGCGGTATAGTCCACAAAACATTCACAGTAAATACACAATTTCAAACACAATATCTTGCAATACTGGGGTAATGGTCAACAATACAGGCAACATACATGTTACAAAATTTTCACATACATAAAATTTTGCAACTCCAATGAATAATCACAAAAAACTCCCGGACATGGGCAGATAAAACTAACAAAGCAATACTGGTCATGACCCACAGAAGAACATAATCATACATCAATAGTACAGACATAATAATAAAAACAGGCCGGCCTTAATTACAGTTTTTGTACATTTGTAACTACACCATCCACCAGGATGACAGGTAGTTTCCATCTAGGCGATTGATCAGATATGTATAACACTGGATCCAAGCACCAAATTCAACAATTAGAAAGTCTAAGCTGGGTAGTTTAGCTGGACATTAAGGTTGACTATATATATATATATATATATATTTATATATATATATATATATATCTCTATATATATATATATAATTTATATTTATATATATATATATATATATATATATATATATACATAATATATATATATATATATATATATATATATATATATATATATGTTATTTATATATATATATATATATATATATATATATATATATAGTATACAATATATGCATGTCTCTTATGTATATATATATATATATATATAAATGTAATATAATAGCAACTGCTCTTAATATATATATGTATATATATATATATATATATATATATATATATATATATATATATGCAAGTAAATCACTGTAGTTGCGCGTGATCTAGGTATATGCTGATAACCACAAGGAAAGAAGAAAACACGAAGTTCCCAAGTGCTTTCGTGTAATTCACATCTTCAGGGGTGAGTACAGACTAGAGAGAGTAATACAAATCAAGGTGTATATATACAGAGGAGGGTGAGACCAGGTCCACAATGGTCAGGTATTAGGTAATGACCCCACTAATCTTTAAATAGCACACAACGGTTGGTGGTCAGGTCAGATGGTCAAGTGACCCGACCTGATCACAAATCTTCTTAATTACAAAATTGTCCAGCTTGTACATGCCGTTACTCAAATTCATGTTGAATGCTTCGGTATGTTTAATAAGACTAGATTCTATGATGTTCCTACTATCAATTGAATTACATGGTAATATTGAGGAGGCATTATCCCAGTCAATGCAATGCTTGTTATCCCTCAAATGAACAAACAGAGCATTGGATTCCTGGCCTGTCCTATCACTGTATTTGTGTTGTTTAATTCTAGTTGCAAGATCTTTACCTGTCTGGCCTAAGTAAAACATATTACATTCCTTGCAAGGAACTTTATAAATGCAACTAATTGTGTTGTTGGGGGAGTTCTTGATTCCATTTGTTTAACAGAGCATGAGTTTTTAAATGCCACATTGACGTTCCAGGTTTTTAGCTGTGCAGGAATGTGTGAGAAATTTTTGTGAAATGGTAATATTAAGATATTCTTATGGTCATGGGTGGGCTTGGGATCAGTTCTATAAAAAGTTTTCTTAGTAATGTTTAAGCATTTGTCTATGAAAGATCTAGGGTATTTAAGGTTTGAGCCAATATTATATATATATATTTGTATTCCTCATCGATGAATTCCGGACTGCAAATTCTCAAGGCACGTAAAAACATTGTTGAAAATACTGACTGTTTGACTTTATTATGGTGGGCAGAATAATAATAAATGTATGAACACACATTAGTTGGTTTTCTATAAATACTGAACTTAAAAGTGTTACCTATTCTGTGTATCAGACAGTCTAGGAATGGCAATTTACAGTCTTGCTCTAATTCCACAGTGAATCCAATTTAAATTTTTCCCAATTTGCTCTATTAAGTGAAAATCTTGGGATTGATGGAATTTGTATCGGGGATGTGGATAAAGTTGCTATTATGGGTAAATGATCACTGGTTGTTGTGGGTCCAGCTTTTAGATGTACGTTTAGATGGTGATGCCTATTGGTTAAAACAATGTCTGGTTTCCCAGTGTTACCGGCTGATACGTAAGTTGCGAAGTCGGGCCCAAGGTGTGTTATTGTCCCGTGTTCGATGAGAGCATGTAGAATTTTTCCTCCTGGGTTTCTGATATTGTTTCCTAAGGTTGTGTGTTTAGCATTGAGGTCTCCTATGAAGTATGCTGGATTGTTTTGCCTCATTAGTTTTAAGATGTCCCCTGTAGGGAATATTGGCCTTCTGAATGTTAAATATGACGTTCCGATTGATATTGGGCCTCTGGTTGTATTTACTTCGGCTGCAAGAAAGTTGCTATGAAAGTTGTCAATGATTTTGTATTGTATGTTACGTTT
>NW_024747320.1:0-22500 GCF_018991925.1 Homarus americanus
ACCCCACCCAGCCGACAGCCGACGAGCTGAATCCCCTCAGTTCGACCTTCGAGTTTCCACCCGTTTGGCTCTTAACGGTTTCACGTACTCTTGAACTCTCTCTTCAAAGTTCTTTTCAACTTTCCCTCACGGTACTTGTTCGCTATCGGTCTCGTGGTCATATTTAGCCTTAGATGGAGTTTACCACCTGCTTTGGGCTGCACTTTCAAGCAACCCGACTCTACAGAGAGGCCCTTTCCGACCGCCCCATCTGTACCCTCACGGGCGCCGCCATACGGGCCTGTCACCCTCCATGGGCAGTGGCCGCTTTCAAGCTTGACTTAGACGGTATGGGACGGCGTGCTGGACCCTCTGAAACGCAACACCCCTCGTGCCCGAAGACATCGAGGTTATGCGCTGGGCTTTTCCCGGTTCAGTCGCCCTTACTAAGGGAATCCCTGTTGGTTTCTTTTCCTCCGCTTATTAATATGCTTAAATTTGGCGGGTAGCTCTCTCCTACTACGAGGTCGATCGTGGTCTCATCATCCTTAGGGGGAACAATTTCCCCAACCACGAAGCGGAAGACGCTCTGCCACCGACTTTCTTCACCACCGACATTACCAGGCAGGAAGGTTTGAGGGGCTTGTCGCGGGGGTACCAGCGGCCATGGCGCCGGCACTCCCACCCCTGACTCCGTTCCTTCTCATTGAGTGGTAAATAGCCAGTAGGAAAAGTGTTCCAGCAGAACATCTCTCGCAGAGTCATATACACACACAGTTTTAATGCATATACGCTCGTGTTCCGCCCTTACTCGGCCGCACCTTTGCCGCTTAAACTTTGACCTCTTTCCCCGTTCCCGCATGCCACAGCAGTGGCACTTGTTTATCCGGAGAAAGAGAGCGAGAGTCGCAGTATTAATTGGCGTGAGCGGCCTTTCCGGCTGCAGAACTAGTGCTCTATCCCGGCGAGCGCCATTATGAGGCGCAACACCGTCTTTAACGCGTTTAGAGAGAACTCCCCCTGCCTCCCTCCCAGTCATGAGATAGACGTGGACTCGTGGCGAACTCTCAAAGAGAACGCCCACACCGCGTCTGACCGTGGGAGAGGGTGGAGGAGCGCGTGAGGAAGAGCACGGCGTCACCCAAGCATTCTCATCTCTCTGCCTGCACCACTACATGGTAGACTGCAGGCCCAGGCGCACTCATCAATTTAGGTTCCACTGCAATGCATGCCAAGCACTCTTTTCGAGGTGATAGACGAAATTCCGGCGGGGCTTACTTAAAAGATATCCGACATGGTTTCGTTTCCTCTTCGTGGGATGGAGTGCCTCTTAGAACATGTGCAGCATCAGCCATGAGCGGCCGACGGCCATTCGTGTCTCTGTGGACAGCAGGCAAAAGAGCGCCTCCAGTTATTTGCGAGAGCGACAACTGTCGCTTTGTTGTGGTTGAATGTGGGTGCGCCAAGTCCATGGACTTGCTAGTGATAGGCTTGTTTTTAAGGGCACGCCTCGCGCAAGGCGCGGGCGATTAAACCCCAAGGCGGAAGCTCGGTTCGGGTTACCCTCGTGTCGGGGAGACAGTCAGCAGGCACGGAACTCACAGCAACCGATGGATGTATATTTCCGACCCTCGTAGAGGAGTGGTGGCGACAAGCTCATATGGCTGCCGCCGCCGCAATATGCGTTCAACTTGTCGATGTATCTGGTATTCTTGCGATTCACATACCGACACGCAGTTTGCTGCAGTCTTCATCGACCCACGAGCCGAGTGATCCCCCGTTAAGAGTTGTGTATTTGCCATTTGGTCTTTTTGCGACTAACCATCACAGGTCGAGTCTCAATGAAAGGGTTTGACAGACATAGCCCAAGTTTGTGGTTTGGGTTTGGCCGGACGGCTTGTTGTTGTTTTTTGACACTTGAATTTCACTCTTTTGGGTCAAGAGGCTTATTCGCCGGTAGTAAGGAACGGACGGGCAGCCGTCCAAAGCCCCGTCCGTCCTCCTCCTCCGGTCTTCGCGCTCTCGCCCGAGTGTGGTCCACCTACAGCGTGGTGGTACCTATTTTTGGTGCGGGGGCCGGGATTGTCCTCTTTCGCTGCTGGAGTTGCCAGAGCAGAGCCCGAGACCGCCCAAATCAGGAGAGTAGTAGTAGTAGTTTTAAGAGCGCCCCGTTCTCTTTCTCTCTGTTAATGATCCTTCCGCAGGTTCACCCACGGAAACCTTGTTACGACTTTTACTTCCTCTAAATGATCAAGTTTGGACATCTTTCCGTCAGCTCGAGGCGACGACCCCAGAAAACCCTCGCGGGCAACGGGGCCGACAATCCAAGAGCGCCAGTCCCAAGGCCTCACTAAATCATTCAATCGGTAGTAGCGACGGGCGGTGTGTACAAAGGGCAGGGACGTAGTCAGCGCAAGCTGATGACTTGCACTTACTGGGAATTCCTCGTTCATGGGAAACAATTGCAAGCCCCAATCCCTATCAAGAAAGGCTTTGAACGGGTTACCCGCTCCTCTCGGAGGGGAAAACCTGGCGATCCCTTCAGTAAAGGCAGGCGGCTCCAGAACATCTAAGGGCATCACAGACCTGTTATTGCTCAATCTCGTGCGGCTAGAATTGCCGCTTATCCTCTAAGAAGAAGCGTAACCTGGACACCATTTTCGAGATCCGTCAGATCACTAGTAGGCCAGAGTCTCGTTCGGTTATCAATTAACCAGACAAACTGCTCCACCAACTAAGAACGGCTATGCACCACCACCCACCGAATCGAGAAAGAGCTCTCAATCTGTCAATCCTTCCGGTGTCTGGGCCTGGTGAGGTTTCCCGTGTTGAGTCAAATTAAGCCGCAGGCTCCACTCCTGGTGGTGCCCTTCCGTCAATTCCTTTAAGTTTCAGCTTTGCAACCATACTTCCCCCGGAACCCAAAGACTTTGGTTTCCCGGAAGCTGCCCGCCGGGTCATGGGAATAACGCCGGCGGATCGCTAGTTGGCATCGTTTATGGTTAGAACTAGGGCGGCATCTGATCGCCTTCGAACCTCTAACTTTCGTTCTTGATTAATGAAAAACATCCTGGCAAATGTTACAGTAGTTCGTCTTGCGACGGTCCACACCTCACCCCTAGCGTCGCATGAATGCCCCTGCCTGTTCCGATATCATTACCTCTGTTCCGAACCAACAAAATAGAACCGAGGTCCTATTCCATTATTCCATGCATCAATTATTCGGGCCATTCAAATAGCCTGCTCTGAGCACTCTAATTTTTTCTGGGTAAACTTCTCCGCCACTCGACACTCGCCACAAAGAGTTATCCCGGCGGCGAAATGGCGTGGGCGGTTGTTCGAGCGTGACAGTAAACACTGGGCGTGCACCGGCCAGTCCGAACTGAGATCCAACTACGAGCTTTTTAACCGCAACAACTTTAATATACGCTTATTGGAGCTGAATCATCGCGGTTGCCGGCACCAGATTCTGCCCTCCAATGATACCGTTAAAGGATTTAAAGTGTACTCATTCCATTTCGCAGGCTCCTCGATGAGACTCACATCGCTATTTTCGCCACTCACCTCCCCGCCGAGGCACGGCGTACTAAGCGCGTCTTTCCTTAGATGTGGTAGCCGTTTCTCAGGCTCCCTCTCCCGAATCGAACCCTGATTCCCCGTTACCCGTTATAGCCATTGTAGGCGCATAACCTACAATCGAAAGCTGATAAGGCAGACACTTGAAAGAAGCGGCGCCGGTGCGGAGACCGTGCGCTCAGCCCGAAGTTATTCAGATTCACCACAGGTGGGTTACGGACCGGGGCCCGACCAGTTTTGAACTAATAAAAGCGCTCTTCCCTTGCGGTCAGAGACCAATTGCATGTATTAGCTCTAGAATTGCCACAGTTATCCAAGCAAGTGGGTTTACAGATCCAATGAAACATAGCTGATTTAATGAGCCATTCGCGGTTTCGCCTTAAATCGGCTTGTACTTACACATGCATGGCTTAATCTTTGAGACAAGCATATGACTACTGGCAGGATCAACCAGGTAGCTGCTGCTGTGGGCGGCGCCTATCACGGCGGCCAAAATAGTGAGATTGAGAGAGAGGCAGAAGACATTGGGCGAGGGACCGCACGTTGGCCTTAGAGAAATAGCAAACCAGATGATCAGATCTAACTGCACCTTCTCTTGCTATCCTCGGCGCCGGCAGCGCCACCGTGTGTGCTAATCTCCTCCCTTATCCGCTCCTCTTTGCCCCAGCTCCAGCGAGGCAGCCGACATTGGGCGAGGGACCGCACGTTGGCGAATCTCCTCCCTTATCCGCTCCTCTTCTCTTTGCCCCAGCGAGGCAGAAGACATTGGGCGAGGGACCGCACGTTGGCTTTAGAGAAATAGCAAACCAGATGATCAGATCAAACTGCACCTTCTCTCGCTATCCTCGGCGCCGGCAGCGCCACCGTGTGTGCCAATCTCCTCCCTTATCCTCTCCTCTTCTCTTTGCCCCAGCGAGGCAGCCGACATTGGGCGAGGGACCGCACGTTGGCCTTAGAGAAATAGCAAACCAGATGATCAGATCAAACTGCACCTTCTCTCGCTATCCTCGGCGCCGGCAGCGCCACCGTGTGTGCCAATCTCCTCCCTTATCCGCTCCTCTCCTCTTTACCCAGCTCCAGCGAGGCAGCCGACATTGGGCGAGGGACCGCACGTTGGCCAATCTCCTCCCTTATCCGCTCCTCTTCTCTTCTCTTTGCCCCAGCGAGGCATAAGACATTGGCCCATCTCCTCCTCTCTCTCTTTCTCTTACTGTTTGTGGGGACGTGGGCTCATGAGCGCCATCGTCGCCCAATATTGTTTAGGTTGTGTATTTCACGGGTGGGAACCGCCATCATCGTTGTTAGGTGATGGGGTAACCCAACGTGTGCTTTGACGAGTTTTGGCTGCTAAACTCTCTTTTTAGTATACTCGGCTCCCAGACTGCGCCCTGGTCGTGTTGAACCATGAGCGTTGTCTATGCACATTTAGGGTAGCCGTTTGCGCGTGGAATAGTGCAATGAATCTCGGTCAAGAGACGGTTGGGCGCTGCATTGAAGGCCGGCACAGACGCGAAGACGGGGTGATCAGCCAACGCAAGTCCGCTAAGTTGGGCAGACAGCAAGGCGAAGGGGAGCCCCGTTCCGGACTGAAAGGCCGCAGCATATGCTGTGACGGAAACTAGTAGGGTGGCGACGTGTGCGCCGAGAGAGAGAGAGAGAGAGACGGAGTAAATAATGTCCAAACGGAAGAGAGACCTGGCAAGTGTAATTGATAGAGCGCGAGCCTACTCGCCATAAGCCCGCTCCACTGCCATTCCTCTGATCCAATGAGACTAAAATCTCTCTCTCTCTCCTTCTGCTCCAGCCATTGCAGGGCAGGGAAGCGACGGCAATTTTGGTTGTTGTTTTTGAATGCCGCGCTTTGCTTCGCAGAGGCGCCGAAGCGCTCCGCTGGGGGGCGGAAGATATTTCACACCGAATATGTGTGTGAAGGCACCCTCTCCCCTTAATATAGTGAAATAGTGCAATCCAGCATACAAGGTCGGACGATAGGACATTCACCGTACCGCACCTCGAGAGTGGATGTTGGGTAAGGTTAAAACCGGACTGTTCGCAGACAGCCGAATAACCCGGTTCCGGACTAATTGGTGGATGCAACATCATGATGATGCTGCTGCTGTCGCAGAAACCGCAGTGGCGACGTGAGAGAGTAATAATGTTCAATAGGGAGAGCGACCTGGCTAGTGTAATTGATAGATCGCGAGCCTACTCGCCATTAGCCCGCTCCACTGCCATTCCTCTGACCCAATGAGACTATTCTCTCTCTCGCTCTCCTTCTGCTCCAGCCATTGCAGGGCAGGGAGAGGAAATCGACGGCAATTTTGGTTGTTGTTTTTGAATGCCGCGTTTTGCTTCGCAGAGGCGCCGAAGCGCTCCGCTGGGGGCGGAAGATATTTCACATCGAATATGTGTGTGAAGGCACCCTCTCCCCTTAATATAGTGAAATAGTGCAATCCAGCATACAAGAGCGGACGATAGGACAGTCACCGTACCGCACCTCGAGAGTGGAAGTTGTTTGATCGTTTGTTAGGCAAGGTTAAAACCTGACTGTTCGCGAACAGCCGAATAACCCGGTTCCGGACTTACAATAGACGCAACATCATGATGCTGCTGCTGTCGCGGAAACCGCGGTGGCGACGTGCGCGCCGAGAGGAGTAATAATGTTCAATTGGGAGACAGACCTGGCTAGTGAAATTCATAGATCGCGCTCCACTGCCATTCCTCTGACCCCATGAGACTATTTTCTCTCTCTTCTTCTGCTGCTGCTCCAGCCATTGCAGGGCAGGGAAGGGAAAGCGACAGCAATTTTGGTTGTTGTTTTTGAATGCCGCGCTTTGCTTCGCAGAGGCGCCGAAGCGCTCCGCTGGGGGGCGGAAGATATTTCACACCAAATATGTGTGCGAAGGCACCCTCTCCCCTTAATATAGTGAAATAGTGCAATCGAACATATAAGGGCGGACGTTTTCATCACCGTCTCCCACTCGGTGTGTGTGTGCAGATTCTCGGATCATTTTGTAAAGTATGCTCGACCCCCGATTGACTTTGACGGTCTCCCATTCGGGTGTGCAAGTTTCTGTAGTATGCTATTAAATCGACCCCCGATTGACTTTGACTGTCTCCCATTCGGGTGTGCAAGTTTCTGTAGTATGCTATCAAATCGACCCCCGATTGACTTTGACGGTCTCCCATTCGGGTGTGCAAGTTTCTGTAGTATGCTATTAAATCGACCCCCGATTGACTTTGACGGTCTCCCATTCGGGTGTGCAAGTTTCTGTAGTATGCTATTAAATCGACCCCCGATTGACTTTCACTGTCTCCCATTCGGGTGTGCAAGTTTCTGTAGTATGCTATTAAATCGACCCCCGATTGACTTTCACTGTCTCCCATTCGGGTGTGCAAGTTTCTGTAGTATGCTATCAAATCGACCCCCGATTGACTTTGACGGTCTCCCATTCGGGTGTGCAAGTTTCTGTAGTATGCTATCAAATCGACCCCCGATTGACTTTGACGGTCTCCCATTCGGGTGTGCAAGTTTCTGTAGTATGCTATTAAATCGACCCCCGATTGACTTTGACTGTCTCCCATTCGGGTGTGCAAGTTCTCTGTAGTATGCTATCAAATCGACCCCCGATTGACTTTGACGGTCTCCCATTCGGGTGTGCAAGTTCTCTGTAGTATGCTATCAAATCGACCCCCGATTCCCTTTGACGGTCTCCCATGCGGGTGTGGAACTTCTCTGGTATGTTGTATAATATGACCGAGGTGCCCCTACCCCTTACTATAGTGAAATAGTGCCATCCAGTGTACAAGGGCGGACGCTTTCATCACCGTCTCCCACTCGGTGTGTGCACATTCTCGGATCATTTTGTATAGTATGCTATTAAATCGACCCTCGATTGACTCTGACGGTCTCCCATTCGGGTGTGCAAGTTTCTGTAGTATGCTATTAAATCGACCCCCGATTGACTTTGACTGGCTCCCATTCGGGTGTGCAAGTTTCTGTAGTATGCTATGAAATCGACCCCCGATTGACTTTGACGGTCTCCCATTCGGGTGTGCAAGTTTCTGTAGTATGCTATTAAATCGACCCCCGATTGACTTTGACGGTCTCCCATTCGGGTGTGCAAGTTTCTGTAGTATGCTATTAAATCGATCCCCGATTGACTTTGTCTGTCTCCCATTCGGGTGTGCAAGTTTCTGTAGTATGTTATTAAATCGACCCCCGATTGACTTTGACTGTCTCCCATTCGGGTATGCAAGTTTCTGTAGTATGCTATCAAATCGACCCCCGATTGACTTTGACGGTCTCCCATTCGGGTGTGCAAGTTTCTGTGGTATGCTATTAAATCGACCCCGATTGACTTTGTGATCTCCCATTCAGGTGTGCAGGGCTCTGTAGTATGCTATTAAATCGGCCCCCCGATTGACTTGGCTGTCTCCCATTCGGGTGTGCAAGTTTCTGTAGTATGCTATCAAATCGACCCCCGATTGACTTTGACTGTCTCCCATTCGGGTGTGCAAGTTTCTGTAGTATGCTATTAAATCGACCCCCGATTGACTTTGACTGTCTCCCATTCGGGTGTGCAAGTTTCTGGTAGTATGCTATTGAATCGACCCCCGATTGACTTTGACTGCCTCCCATTCGGGTGTGCAAGTTTCTGTAGTATGCTATCAAATCGACCCCGATTGACTTTGACGGTCTCCCATTCGGGTGTGCAAGTTTCTGTAGTATGCTATTAAATCGACCCCCGATTGACTTTGACGGTCTCCCATTCGGGTGTGCAAGTTTCTGTAGTATGCTATTAAATCGACCCCCGATTGATTGACCATGCTCTGTAGTATGCTATAAATCGACCGATTGACTTTGACGGTCTCCATTCGGGTGTGCAAGTTTCTGGTATGCTTATTGAAATTGTAGTATGCTATCAAATCGACCCCGATTGACTTTGACGGTCTCCCATTCGGGTGCAAGTTTCTGTAGTATGGTGTTGCAATATGTTTGACGGTCTCCCATTCGGTGTGCAAGTTTCTGTAGTATGCTATAAATCGACCCCGATTGACTTTGACGGTGTCCCATTCGTTTCTGTAGTATGCTATTAAATCGACGATTGACTTTGACGGCATTCGGGTGTGCAAGTTTCTGTGGTATGCTATCAAATCGATCCCCGATTGACTTTGACTCTGTGCAAGTTTCTGTAGTATGCTATTAAATCGACCCCGATTGACTTTGACGGTCTCCCAGGTGTGCAAGTTTCTGTAGTATGCTATTAAATCGACCCCGATTGACTTTGACGGTCTCCCATTCGGGTGTGCAAGTTTCTGTAGTATGCTATTAAATCGACCCATTCGGGTGTGCAAGTTTCTGTAGTATGTCGATTGACGACCCATTCTGTAGTATGCTATCAAATCGATTGACGTCTCCCATTCGGTGTGCAAGTTTCTGTAGTATGCTATTAAATCGACCCCGATTGACTTTGACGGTCTCCCATTTGTGCAAGTTCTCTTGGTGCATTTGAAGTATGAGTTGAGTTTAATGAAGTTGATTTCGTCATAGGCACGGTGCTGTGCTGTGCTGTGCCATCGACAACACCAATAAGGAAGGGCATCTATTTTTTACTTAGGCTAGCATACCTAAAGCAAACTCCTTGCCAATACAAGAAGGAAGAGGATTTCTTATAGTCTAATAAACAATTCATCATGACCAAATACAGTATCTAACACAGGGGTCCGGGGCGCAGCCCCTTAAACTAACCATTTGATTGCATTATCTCTGAGAATAGTTAGCAATTATCCATTTGATTGCATTATCCCAGGTTAAGGGGGTGTGTGTGGTTCCATATCACCAGATTTATTAAAAACTCTACGTCAGGCTAAACAGTTTAGGCTAGATATACGATACGATACGAAGTCATTAGTTAAGAGGTGAAAGAAGATTATTAGGAAAAAGGGTGAAACTGAAATACAGTAGGAGTAGAAAGAATCTGGGCTCAACCAGATCGCTTCATCTTTCTTATTGGTGTTTTGTCTTTGTTCTGCTCCCTTGGGTCGTCAGACCTTTGTATTAATATTGGTTTATTTATATAATGCTGCTTATTATTATTATTTTTGTTATTGTTGAGTTAGGCCCCAGGTCCTTGTGTAACTGGGAGGGTAGTCACATTTTTTTTGGTGTTAGTTAAGTGTTAGTTGTGTTAGTCTAAAGGTACACTGTATGCCAGGTTCTTAGTGGAGCTGGTTGGTCACTCTCATCTTTATTCCTCTAGTAATGTTTTATGTAGAAATGTGTATATTGAGGCAGGAGGTGGTTCAATTACTTCTTCCTGTCTATATTATTTTTCCAGTTTTGATATGTTTCTGTGTTAAGTTCAGTCACTTTTTTCCAAATATTTACAGCTTTGTTGTGTATATCTACATTGATTGCTAAGAGGTTTGCTCTCTTGTGTAGCTGTTCATTATTGATGTGGTCTGTATATTTTATGTTATATATAAATCTGAGGGCTATATTTTGTACTGTTTGTAACCTTTTAATGCACGTTTTACTAAGGGTGTTCAATGGGATGGGTGGGTAGTCCATAATTGATTTGACAAGGGCAATATAAATCTTTCTTTTGTTATTAATGCTAAGGTTCTTAAAGCGTTTTATTTTTGATAATCTTATTCTTGCCTGTCGTTCTTTATCTTTTAAGTATGTTATATATCTCTTTTTGTTAGTTTTAATCCAAGCATCCTACCTTCAGTGTCGTATGGGTATAGTTCTGGTCGACTATTACTGGACTTGTTTTAATCTTGGCTATTGGTATTATCTTGAATTTGTTCTTATTTGTCCTGATTTTCCATTTTTCTCAAAATCATTTATGTTTTTATCGCTCTTACCGTGTAGAGTGCCATAAATTGAGTTGATTTTCCTGGGTATGATACTATTTGAGTAATATCATCAGCAAACATTACATATTCACTAAAGGGGTAGGTTGAGGTGTGTCTGAAGTATAAATTGTATATAGTGTTGGAGAAAGGCATCCTCCTTGAGGTACTCCACTCTCAAGATTAAACATAGTTCCTAAAAGTTTCCAATTTGAATTTGTGCTCTCCTATCATCTAAATAGTTACACAATATTCTTAGCATGTATTCGTTAAGTCCCAGTTTTAATATTTTATATTTCAAGCCTAAATGCCCAACTTTATCAAAAGCCTTAGAAACATCCTTAAAATTATATTGATCTGGTTACCCTTTTTTTTCTATTGCAATTATTTCCGTTATTATAGCTATTGCAGTTAGGGTATTTCTATTGGGCATAAATCCATGTTGTCTGTTGTTAGTTTTCCCATGTTGTGTTAAAAGGCTATAAGTCTTGAATTTAATATTTTTCCAATAGTTTCCCGGTAATTTCTAATAAAGATATTGGCCTGTAGTTTAATATTTCCTTATTGTCCTTACCCTCTTTAGGAATAAATATCATTTTAGCATATTTTAGTTTGTCTGGAAAGTAACCAGTTATTAAGCATGCGTTATAAATGTTTAATAGTGTATTTAAAATGTTTTCAGGTAGATTCATGATCATATTTCGTGTAATACCTGTGAGCCCAGGGCTTTTTCCTTAAATTTCCTCAGACAGTGCATCATTTCTCCCATGGTTATTATTTGATTATTAGGTAATAAGTTATAGTCTATATATTGCCTTGGGGTGATTCTATGTATTTGTCTTCCATTTCTTCTTCTATCCTTTCTTCGTGTTCACTATCAAAATCTTCATTTTCCTCATCTGATATTTTAAAACTTTTACCCATTCCTTTTGAATGCTGACTCTTGTTCATTTTCCTCGTGCAATTTTGTTTCCATTTGGTCTTTAATGTATGGTGTTTTTTGCTTGTTGTGCCCCTCATCTTGTTTATGGAAGTCCAAAATGTTTTTGTGTCTTTAGTCATGTCAGCCGCCATTATAATATCATTCCATTTTTTATTGTTTGCTTCCTTACATGCGTCTCTTAATTTTATCTGTAGTGCTATCTGTGTCGTATATAGTGTTACGAACCCTCCACCCAGCACTACGAAGCACGCCATCTATTGTCCTGATCTACCTACCCAGCACCACGAGCAACGCCATCTAGGGACGAGACACGAGTATGACTCGTCTTAGTTACCACCGAGGTTTCCCTTCTCCCTATCCTGGTTGTTGCGTCACCTCCAATTCGAGGAGAGAGCACTTGGCTCTGGGAAGTGACCACAGGATCATCTATCCTCTAAACCTACGTGCAGTGACTACCTACCGTCTTCTACAATACTCAGCCTTACTCGTCAGCCATCTCAGCTCCTCACTTAAGTACTAGTATCTCTTGTATTAATTTCCCCACGTCCACTTGCTTCGAGATTGTTTTATGTTTATTAATATGTATATACTGTTAATGTTTAGGTTAAGTTTGGTTAAGGGTAATTTATAAGCTGAATATTTTGTTAAGGGATTTATGGTACTCTATTATATACAACGAAAACTCGCATCCTTTGTCTACCCTTTTATAGTCCGATTGTCTTTGTTTTTTATTGTTGTTACCTGTTGGGATCTGGGTAGACGTATAACTATATTCTAAATCCCCAACTCGTAACAAATGGCGACCGTGACAGGACACGACCTTAAGTACCATATTCCTTCCTCCTTGTTACTCAGTGTTAATTATTCCTCCCAGTCACTTCTGTTCACAATTGCTTTACGGTGGTTTAAAGTTTCCTTCATATGTGTTTGCATATATTGGTATTATCGTACAGTAAGAGTGACAGACGTAGGATATTAGGTTCCAAGTGTCATAAGGCTTACCTGTTATTACACGTGGCAGTTGTGTAGTAAGTCTTATCGAGTGTAGGGAAGAATCCGGATCTGTTTAATGCCGTACCCTCACTCCAGAGTAGGCTGTTCCATAGTCACTAGTTTACGGTGAAGTGATATCTTGGGACGCCCGCTCTACCAGGACCCCATAATTATAAAGCCTCAATTATTGTTCTTCTCATTATCTCATTCAGGGTCAATCATACCATTTATCAGGGTTGTTAATCCGGATCTTTATATTAATGCCGTAATGCCATTAATACGCCTACTCTTTCAAGTATATCCGGATCTTTATATTAATGCCGTAATCTCTTATCCTTATCTAAGGATCTTCTCAGAAGAACAATAATCATAAGTGTAATTTCCTAGGTATAACTTGGTTAGTTTTCGGGACTTTCTGGTTATCCACTGCCGTGATATTTTCTAGGGTTATCCACTTATCTTATCTTTGGACCATTAGTTAATTTATCCTATTTTTCTTAACAATGGCCACCTCAGGTTTTGATCTCCAGGATTTTATTGAAAATCCTTCCGTAGCTAAATTACGTGTTAATATCCTGAAGAAAGAATGGAAAGAAATAGCCAACTATTATAATATCCCATTTTCACAGCAACTGACTAAGGAAATGTTAAAAATCATGTGATTGAAGTGCTGGTTCAACATGAAGTTTTAAAAGAATCCGCTGTTGACAGATTAACGCCCATGTCCAAGAAACTTCAACCACTATCCACCACCCCTCCTCACTCAGAAGTTGCTTCAGGTCTGGCTAGCCCTCAACAAGAAACACAACGAATAGACGCCTTAGAACTGGAACGAGCTAGGTTCGAGTTCCAAATCAAAATGAAAGAACTCGAGTTGGAGCAGGGGTCGGAACAGGCCAAGTTGGAGCACAAGTTGGAGCATGAGGGAAGGTCGGAACAGGCCAAGTTGGAGCATGAGGAAATGATGGAACGGGCCAAGTTGGAGCAGGAGGTTAGACTGAAAGAACTACAGGTAAGAGAGATAGAAGTCACCTTAACATCGGAGTTTAGATCAAAGGAAGTGGCATTAAGAGAGAAACTAGCTGCTTTTAACCCTGCTACTGCTTCTTCCCTTGTTCCCGGGTTTGATGAATCCGATATGGACGGGTCATTTAGGACTTTTGAGAAAATAGCCGGGAAGAATGAGTGGCCAAAGGACCAGTGGGTGTCAGTGTTAGTTCCTAAATTATATGGTAAGGCTCGTAGAGTTTATAACTGTTTAGACCAGACTGATGACTATGATAACGTAAAAAGAATATCCTCACCTCTTATGCTATCACGCCAGATGGATACCGGCAGAAGTTTCGTAAACTAACCAAACCATTTTCCCACACCTTTGTTGAGTTTGCTCAAGAAAAGCTTAGGTTTTTAAGAAGTGGTTAGAGGCTACAGAGACCTCCACATTTCAGGATTTGTTAAATTTGGTAGTCCTGGAGGAGTGGAAGAGCAAGATACCATTTCACATCTTGAAGCATGTGGAGGAGCGTGGAGAGGTTAATTTAGGGCGTGCTGCTGAGCTGGCTGATGCGTACGCTTTGTTGGGAGTCACTGGGCAGTAGAGAACGTGGTACTTCCCGACATGTTAGGTCCTCCTCTGATGATAACCTTGGGAACGTGAGTGGTAGGTCGAAAGGTCCACACCTACTCCGATGCAACCAAGCTTACTTGTTCTTACTGTAAAACCCAGGCCATACGATCCAGAATTGTAAACACCCAAAGTGTCGAATTGCTAAAAGTAGTTCCCTGGATCCCAAGTCCAAACCAATAGCAAATACCAATGTGGAAAGGCCCCATCAGGATCTCTTCTCTTCATTCACCTATGAGGGAAAAATTTCAATCATAGAGGGGTCTCGTTCTTTCCTATTCGTATACTACGTGATACGGGCGCAGCACAATCTATCCTCCTGTTTAACGTCATTCCCGATATATCTACGCATTTACTAATGAGAGTGTTCTAATTTCAGATCTCTCATCCCATTCTTCCTATCCTTTAGCTAAAGTGCACCTCCAATGTCCCTTGATTACTGGGGAAGTGCAAATAGCCATAAGGAAAGACCCAATGCCTGTGTGCGGCATTCATTTATTATTGGGTAATGACTTGGTAGGAGATCTAGTGGTTCCTAACATAAAGACAGTCGACTCTCCCTTACCTGTCAACTCCACCACTGACCTTAAAGAAACTATTCCTCATCTTTTCCCATCTTGTGCTGTCACCCGGTCACAGAGTGTGCGAAATGGGCCCTCTTCGTCTAAAACCACCTCTAATATTTTCCTACCCACAGAAGATCTGTACAATAAGACAATTAGTAAGGATGAGCTCGTTAAAGCCCAACAATCTGATCCATCTTTGACTAAACTTCATCATGCAGCAGTTGAGGGTAAAGATTTTAACACCCTTCCGTGTTTTTATTATCATGAAGGGGTTTTGATGAGGGCCTATAGGCCCCTGAGCTTGCCCATCTAGACACGTGGTCTGAAATACATCAAGTGGTAATTCCCACCTCAGTCAGACCAGCATTAATTGCCCTTGCCCATGATGGTATTTCAGGACATTTGGGAATCCTGAAAACATATAAAAGCTCCTCCAACACTATTATTGGCCTGGACTTAGGAAGGATGTGTCAAAATACCTAAAATCTTGTCATATTTGTCAAATGGTAGGAAAACCAAATGAAAGTATACCAGCAGCTCCCATTAAGCCCATCCCAGTATTTTCTACACCATTTGAAAAGATTGTTGTGGATTGTGGGCCCATTACAAAGACTAAGAAGGAAATCAATTCCTGCTCACAGTTATGGATACCAGTACACGTTATCCTGAGGCTTTTCCTTAAAAGCATCACTTCAAAAACGTAATCAAACATCTTTTGCACCTTTTCACTTCAGTGGGCATTCCTAAAGAGATCCAATCCGATCAGGGCACCAATTTTACGAGCAATCTTTTCAAACAGGTGATGAAAGACTCAGTGTGGACCATTGTACATCAATGCTCAAAAATACTGTATAGAACACCAAAAGGAATGGGATGAAAGCATAGACTTGTTACTCTTTGCCATCAGGAATGTCCCCAGGAGTCATTGGGTTTCTCCCGTTCGAGTTACTATATGGGAGACAAATAAGGGACCCCTTAAAATAGTAAAGGAGCAGTGGTTTGACACTCCATCTATTAAGCTGCAACAGTTTCCCAATACATTGACACTTTAAGGGACAAATTAACTGAAGTCCGAACCATTGCTCAGTCAAACTTAAAAAGTCCAAGAAAAAATGGTGAAGTCCCAACCTAAATTAGTTAAAGATCATTTTCTCCAGGTGACAAAGTGTTACTCTTTCTACCCATTCCAGGCTCTCCCTTAAAAGCAAGTTTACTGGTCCTATATAGTTGCTAATAAACTATCTCCTCTCACTATATAGTCCATACTCCTGATCGCAGAAAAGATTCACAACTTGTTCACATTAATCTCATGAAACTTTACCATTCCAGGCAGTCAGAGGAAGACATCCCAGAGGCTATAAGTCAACCTGTATTGCATACGGTTTTGTCAGGCCGGAGCCGGAGACAGATGACATGGACCTATTGGAGAATTTAGACTCTACCTAAAGAAAACCCTACTAACAGTCACATACTCAACAACTTGGATGAGTATTTTTCTGTTCTGAATCCATCTCAAGCAAAAGATCTCACTAAGTTATTATCAACATTTCCTAAAGTCACATCAGACCTCCCAGGGTTTTGCAATATACTTAAACATGATATTAAGCTAATCTCGGATGATGTACAACCCATTAGGCAATCAGCCTATCGACTAAATCCACAAAAAAAAGATTATGAAAAAGGAGGTAGATTTTTTGTTAAAACATAACTTAGCTGAGCCTAGTACCTCCCCTGGGCTTCACCTTGCCTTCTCATTCCAAAACCCGATGGCACTTTTCGTTTCTGTACCGATTATCGTAAAGTGAACCAGGTCACTGTCTCAGACTCCTACCCTTTACCTTTGATTGAAGATATAATAGACAGCATAGGCTGTGCCAAATTTATCAGTACGGTGGACTTATTGAAAGGATATTATCAAGTGGGACTCACGGATAGGCCAAAATAATCTCGGCATTTATAACTCCATTTGGTCTTTTTCAATATTTGGTTATGGCGTTTGGCTTTTCTAATGCTCCGGCCACATTCCAGAGGGCCATCAACTTCCTAATTCAGGACCTAGGTGGGACGTTCGCCTACCTGGATGACCTGGTGGTGGTGTCGGACAGCTGGGACGAACATCTGGTGCGTTTGGAGATACTGTTTGCACGACTGCAAGAGACTGGATTCACCATAAACCTGGCTAAATCTGCTTTTGGCCGGGCCTCAGTGACTTACCTGGGACATATCGTTGGGCATGGTATGGTGAGACCCAAGGACGCAAACGTTAGAGCCATCTTGTCCTTCCCCACTCCAAGGACGAGGAAGGAACTCATGCGCTTCCTGGGGATGTGCGGCTACTACCGTCGGTTCTGCAGTAACTTCTCCAGCGTGGCCGGACCCTCACAGACCTTACCAGTTCTGCGGTCCCTTACATCTGGAACCAGAGGTGCGACCAGTTTCCACCGCCTCAAAGCCTTCCTTGCCTCCAAGCCTGACTACACCTCGCCCTTCCATCTGCAAATCGACGCTAGTGGTCGGAGTGGGGGCTGTGCTCCTACAACCCGACCCAACCACTGATGTTCTTCACCCTGTGGCATATTACTCCGCCAAGTTGAAAAAACATCAGACCAACTACTCGACCATAGAGAAGGAGGCCTTGGCTCTGGTGTTGGCAATAAAGAAGTTTGAATGTTACCTCCAGTCTTGCCCACAAACAACCCTAGTCTTCACCGACCATAACCCACTCACGTTCATCCAAACCAACAAGACCTCCAACCAGCGAATCCTCCGCTGGGCTCTCCTCACCCAGCCCTATAACCTGATTGCAGACTCCTTATCCCGAGCTCCAGTGGAAATGCAGCAGCTACTCTCCAGACGCACCAGGATCACCTCCTTCGCGCCCGCGCTACGGAGGTCTTGGAGGGGGTGTGTTACGAACCCCTCCACCCAGCACTACGAAGCACGCCATCTATTGTCCTGATCTACCTACCCAGCACCACGAGCAACGCCATCTAGGGACGAGACACGAGTATGACTCGTCTTAGTTACCACCGAGGTTTCTCCCTATCCTGGTTGTTGCGTCACCTCCATTCGAGGAGAGAGCACTTGGCTCTGGGAAGTGACCACAGGATCATCTATCCTCTAAACCTACGTACGTGCAGTGACTACCTACCGTCTCATACTCAGCCTTACTCGTCAGCCATCTCAGCTCCTCACTTAAGTACTAGTATCTCTTGTATTAATTTCCCGTCCACTTTGCTTCGAGATTGTTTTATGTTTATTAATATGTATATACTGTTAATGTTTAGGTTAAGTTTGGTTAAGGGTAATTTATAAGCTGAATATTTTGTTAAGGGATTATGGTATATATACAACGAAAACTCGCATCCTTTGTCTACCCTTTTATAGTCCGATTGTCTTTGTTTTTTATTGTTGTTACCTGTTGGGATCTGGGTAGACGTATAACTATATTCTAAATCCCCAACTCGTAACAATAGCCATCTGTTACTGCCGTGTCTTTCCATATACCTGTTTATTTCATTGTAATAGGTCTGGATTAATTTAACTTCTTCTGGTAGTCTGTTGTTGGGTAATGTTCTAAAGTGTGAAGTAGGAGTGTGTTTGGTTATAGATGTTTTTATTGCTGAGTGCAGTCTGTCCATTTCTGAGTCTATATCTTCTGTTGTTTTCCTTGTAGGTTAATCGAGTGGTGATTACTTAAGTCGTCTTTGAAGCTGTCCCAGTCTGTTTTACTCATTTTCAGTCTCTTTTTATTGGTATCTGTATGGGGCTTGTTGACAGTGTTAGTATAATTGGCAGATGGTCACTGCCTGTGCCTGTATTATATGGTAATTGAAAAGGCTTTGTTGTTGGTAAAAATTTTGTCTGGTGTCGATTGTGTATTGTGATTTCTCCAGGTTGGAAAGTTAGGACCCAGATGATTGATTTTCCTAAATTTATTAATTGATTAGGGCGTTTCCACGACGTTATTATTTGTATTGTCAAAAATCCTATGTCTGGCGTTAAAGTCTCCTAAGATGTACATCGGATGACTATTGTTAGCCAATTTTAATAGGTCTTCTATAGGTAAGTAGTAGCAATAATTACGTCTCCTTGAGTTGTATTTATTTTATTGCTAGAAATTCATCCTGGAAGTCATCAATTAGTTTAAATTTTAAGTTTCTTTTAACCTATCGCTACTCCGTCATTTTTCTCGCCCGATTTATTTCTTTGGTTTACATAATAGTTAAAGAGTTTTATGTTGTTGTTTTCTGTCTCACCGTGACTGTTTATTAGTATAATGTCAGGGTCAATTTCGATATATATTACTTAGGTTAATTCTCTCGGTCTTCCAGTTTCTTACGTTGTGTTGTATTATTCTTAAAGTTCTTACTGTTTGTCTATTGTCCATTATTTCTTATACTTGGATTGTGGCAGTTGGAGGAGACCTATCATCCTGTTTCCGCTTCTGACTCTTCTATACTCTGACGGGTCTACTATTTTAAAGTCTTTGGCCGTAATCTTTAGTTTGTCCGTAGTAATTAGTGACCAGACATAATCTTCACTTAGGATTTTTCTTGATATGTCCACTTGTATATCCCTCCTTCACAGTTTTTTACTATTGTCCCTCCTGTTGGTCTCGATGTTGGGATTCCATGTTTTGTTGTAGTGATAACTTTTAATCCAATTTCTTCAGCAGATTCAGGTTGTATATTGTGATCAGTTTCCATCTTATCTTCTCTCCTCCTACTCCTTTGTCTGTCCTTTTGTTATTTCTATCTTCTCTTTGTCACTTCTAGTCATTTGTCTGGGATCTCTATCAGTCGCTTGTGTTCCTTGTGTATCAGCTGTTGCTCCTTGCTCAAACCTTTGTTCGTCTTGATGTAGTCTTTCTCTCAGTTCGCTTGCATATGTTGTCTGAAATAGTTTTTCGGATTGTGGATTCTCTGGAAATATCATCTCTGGTAGGTTATTCAATTTAAACATTTTCCTTAATTCCTCATTGTATGATCCGGGTGCAATGATATTGTGCAAATGTGCATGGATCATACTAATCATTACCTTATCATGTATTGGCTCACTTAGGTTTAATACTGTGGATTCTGGTCTATGAGCCTCTTGGACCGCTCTTTTGCTATTTCGACGTATGTCGTATCCTTCTTGTCTTGTTCCTTTTTCCTTGTTTCTTGTACTTTATCATGTGTTTTTTATTGGGCATGCCATTGCTAACGTCCTATGTCCTATGTATACATTCCCGTTTCTCTTACAGTTGAGACAGCCAACATGTGTATTCTTACATTCAGTGTAGGTATGGTCGTCGCCTGCACAATCTGAGCAGTACTTTTTTCTTTTTCCGGACAGTCTCTCGTGTGTTCTTCATATTTGTAGCAGGAGAAGCAAGTTTGCAGACTGATGAATGTCTCCTTCTTTATTTGATGGTGTGACTGACATGTTGAATATTAGAAAGCCCTGTTGTAAAACTTTCTCAGCCATTGACACTTCTTCAAACATGAGTATAGTCCTTTATCTTAATGACTTCTTCAATCTTCATCCACCTATTTTGGCGTTCCAGTTCTTCTTTCAGGTCTTCCTCCCGATCTCTTGATCGACTTGACGAACAAAAACTGATCTTTTTGCTTTTTGTTCTGGTGGCATGACAACAATAAGGCCTTCATTGTAAAATATATCTCTTGCTTCTTTTGAAAGGATTTTATCTGAATCAAAGTCATCTTTACAGATTACTTTAAAACCTTCATTGGTGCTGAATATTCTAGTTAGTGGACTTGCAGTTTGTTGTAAGTGATTTCTGCCACTTTTCCCCTTCCAATAGAGTGTCCCTTATCTCTATGTTTTATTCTAATGCTAGTTGTCATCTTCTTGATTACATCTAATCCTACCTATAACACAGGGCTCCTGCCTGGGAGCAGTGACCCTGCCCCCCCTCTTGGACGGGCGTCGGGCTCTGCACCCAGGTTACCTGTGACTATAGTAATATCTAAAAAGTTGCCACCTACCGGTGACCCCGGACAAGGGGTGCCCTGCACTATCACAGGTTCCCTTGCCGGATCGACCGTATCAAGTCCGCCTCCCGTTCAAAGAACGGAGTGCATGAGGGGATGAAAAAGGAAAGAAGAGGACTTAGAGAGTAGAAACAGCCTACCTACCACACGTTCGGTCAGCCAATCAGAGCACCGCAGTAAACGTGCATGTATCACGCCACCGGGGCACCACTGATTGGCCAATCCAGGACGTAGACGCACGGGTAGTAGTCAAAATTTGGGTAGGCCAAATATTTGTTTTTTCCAAAGTTGAATTTCCCGTACAATCTGTGATGGTAATTACACCGTCACTATGTTGAGTAAGTACAATCACTAGGATTGAGTGTTATCACAACAAAGTTGCAGACTCAAACATGCAGCAAAGAATCAGGTCTTCGCTCCGTGTCTATTTTTACTTAGGCTAGCATACCTAAGTTAAAGCAAACTCCCTTGCCAATACAAGAAGGAAGAGGATTTCTTATAGTCTAATAAACAATTCATCATGACCAAATACAGTATCTAACACAGGGGGTCCGGGGCGCAGCCCCGGTTAGCAACTAACCATTTGATTGCATTATCTCTGAGAATAGTTAGCAATTATCCATTTGATTGCATTATCCCAGGTTAAGGGGTTGTGTGTGGTTCCATATCACCAGATTTATTAAAAACTCTACGTCAGGCTAAACAGTTTAGGCTAGATAGTGGTGGCTGCTTGGATTATTTCTTTGTCTCTTATTGACTTCGGGTGGCTAACCTCTATAAAATTGAGGACACCAATAGACTTTGTACTAAGGTTAGGTTAAACAGACACTTTTGCTGTAATGGAGGATTTCGCCATCGGGGAGCGTGACGAAACCTCCGAAAGTGGTTAGGTTAGGCGGCCCGGTAGTGGTTGGTTAGTTGCCTGTATTATTATTATTATATAAAATTTAAGGTCCCCGTTAGACTTTACCACGGTCAGGCTAAACAGTTTAGGCTGCTTGGATTATTTCTTTGTCTCTTATTGACTTCGGTGGCTAACCTATAAAATTGAGGACACCAATAGACTTGTACTAAGGTTAGGTTAAACAGACACTTTTGTTGTAATGGAGGATTTCGCCATCGGGGAGCGTGACGAAACCTCCGGCGAAAGTAGTGGTTAGGTTAGGCCCGGTAGTGGTTGGTTAGTTGCCTGTATTATTATTATTATATAAAATTTAAGGTCCCCGTTAGACTTTACCACGGTCAGGCTAAACAGTTTAGGCTGCTTGGATTATTTCCTTGTCTCTTATTGACTTGGGTGGCTAACCCTATAAAATTGAGGACACCAATAGACTTTTGTACTAGGTTAGGTTAAACAGACACTTTTGCTGTAATGGAGGATTTCGCCATCGGGGAGCGTGACGAAACCTCCGGCGAAAGTAGTGGTTAGGTTAGCGGCCCGGTAGTGGTTAGGTAGTTGCCTGTATTATTATTATTATATAAAATTTAAGGTCCCCGTTAGACTTTACCACGGTCAGGCTAAACAGTTTAGGCTGCTTGGATTATTTCTTTGTCTCTTATTGACTTCGGGTGGCTAACCTCTATAAAATTGAGGACACCAATAGACCTTGTACTAAGGTTAGGTTAAACAGACACTTTTGTTGTAATGGAGGATTTCGCCATCGGGCGTGACGAAACCTCCGGCGAAAGTAGTGGTTAGGTTAGGCGGCCCGGTAGTGGTTGGTTAGTTGCCTGTATTATTATTATTCTATAAAATTTAAGGTCCCCGTTAGACTTTACCACGGTCAGGCTAAACAGTTTAGGCTGCTGGATTATTTCTTTGTCTCTTATTGACTTCGGGCTAACCTCTATAAAATTGAGGACACCAATAGACTTTGTACTAAGGTTAGGTTAAACAGACACTTTTGCTGTAATGGAGGATTTCGCCATCGGGAGCGTGACGAAACCTCCGGCGAAAGT
>NW_024747320.1:27500-41052 GCF_018991925.1 Homarus americanus
CATATACACACACAGTTTTAATGCATATACGCTCGTGTTCCGCCCTTACGGCCGCACCTTTGCCGCTTAGTCTTTGACCTCTTTCCCGTTCCGCATGCCACAGCAGTGGCACTTGTTTATCCGGAGAAAGAGAGCGAGAGTCGCAGTATTAATTGGCGTGAGCGGCCTTCCGGCTGCAGAACTAGTGCTCTATCCCGGCGAGCGCCGTTATGAGGCGCAACACCGTCTTTAACGCGTTTAGAGAGAACTCCCCTGCCTCCTCCCAGTCATGAGATAGACGTGGACTCGGCGAACTCAAAGAGAACCACACCGCCTGACCGTGGAGAGGGTGGAGGAGCGCGTGAGGAAGAGCACGGCGTCACCGCATTCTCATCTCTGCCTGCACCACTACATGGTAGACTGCGCACTCATCAATTTAGGTTCCACTGCAATGCATGCCAAGCACTCTTTTCGAGGTGATAGACGAAATTCCGGCGGGGCTTACTTAAAAGATATCCGACCCGGTTTCGTTTCTCTTCGTGGGATGGAGTGCCTCTTAGAACATGTGCAGCATCAGCCATGAGCGGCCGACGGCCATTCGTGTCTCTGTGGACAGCAGGCAAGAGCGCCGCCTCCAGTTATTTGCGAGGGCGACAACTGTCGCTTTGTTGTGGTTGAATGGGTGCGCCAAGTCCATGGACTTGCTAGTGATAGGCTTGCTTGTTTTACGCCCGCAAGGCGCGGGCGATTAAACCCCAAGGCGGAAGCTCGGGGTTACCTCGTGTCGGGAGACAGTCAGCAGGCACCGAACTCGCAGCAACCGATGGATGTATATTTCCGACCGAGAGGAGTGGCGCGAAGCTCATATGGCTGCGCCGCCGCAATATGCGTTCAACTTGTCGATGTATCTGGTATTCTTGCGATTCACATACCGACGCAGTTTGCTGCGGTCATCGACCCACGAGCCGAGTGATCCCCCGTTAAGAGTTGTGTATTTGCCATTTGGTCTTTTTGCGACTAACCATCACAGGTCGAGTCTCAATGAAAGGGTTTGACAGACATAGCCCAAGTTTGTGGTTTGGGTTTGGCCGGACGGCTTGTTGTTGTTTTTGACACTTGAATTTCTTTTTGGGTCAAGAGGCTTATTCGCCGGTAGTAAGGAACGGACGGGCAGCCGTCCAAAGCCCCGTCCGTCCTCCTCCTCCGGTCGCGCTCGCCCGAGTGTGGTCCACCTACAGCGTGGTGGTACCTATTTTTGGTGCGGGGCCGGATTGTCCTCTTCGCTGGAGTTGCCAGAGCAGAGCCCGAGACCGCCCAAATCAGGAGAGTAGTAGTAGTTTTAAGAGCCCCTCTTCTCTCTGTTAATGATCCTTCCGCAGGTTCACCACGGAAACCTTGTTACGACTTTTATTTCCTCTAAATGATCAAGTTTGGACATCTTTCCGTCAGCTCGAGGCGACGACCCCAGAAACCTCGCGGGCAACGGGCCGACAATCCAAGAGCGCCAGTCCGAAGGCCCTCACTAAATCATTCAATCGGTAGTAGCGACGGCGGTGTGTACAAAGGGCAGGGACGTAGTCAGCGCAAGCTGATGACTTGCACTTACTGGGAATTCCTCGTTCATGGGAAACAATTGCAAGCCCCAATCCCTATCAAGAAAGGCTTTGAACGGGTTACCCGCTCCTCTCGGAGGGGGAAAACTCGTTGATCCCTTCAGTGTGCGGCGCCCAGAACATCTAAGGGCATCACAGACCTGTTATTGCTCAATCTCGTGCGGCTAGAATTGCCGCTTATCCTCTAAGAAGAAGTTGCGAACTGGACACCATTTTCTGGAGATCCGTCGACTACTTAGTAGGCCAGAGTCTCGTTCGTTATCGGAATTAACCAGACAAATCGCTCCACCAACTAAGAACGGCCATGCACCACCACCCACCGAATCGAGAAAGAGCTCTCAATCTGTCAATCCTTCCGTGTCTGGGCCTGGTGAGGTTTCCCGTGTTGAGTCAAATTAAGCCGCAGGCTCCACTCCTGGTGGTGCCCTTCCGTCAATTCCTTTAAGTTTCAGCTTTAACCATACTTCCCCGGAACCCAAAGACTTTGGTTTCCGAAGCTGCCCGCCGGGTCATGGGAATAACGCCGGCGGATCGCTAGTTGGCATCGTTTATGGTTAGAACTAGGGCGGTATCTGATCGCCTTCGAACCTCTAACTTTCGTTCTTGATTAATGAAAACATCCTTGGCAAATGCTTTGCAGTAGTTCGTCTGCGGGTCCAATTTCACCTCTAGCGTCGCAATACGAATGCCCCGCCTGTTCCGATTAGTCATTACCTCTGGTTCCGAAAACAACAAAATAGAACCGAGGTCCTATTCCATTATTCCATGCATCACCATTCGGGCCATTCAAATAGCCTGCTCTGAGCACTCTAATTTTTTCAAAGTAAACTCTCCGCCACTCGACACTCGACAAAGAGCATCCCGTGCGAGCCGGCGGGCGGCTGTTCGAGCGTGACAGTAAACACCGGGCGGTGCACCGTCAGTCCGGAACTGAGATCCAACTACGAGCTTTTAACCGCAACAACTTTAATATACGCTATTGGAGCTGGAATTACCGCGGCTGCTGGCACCAGACTTGCCCTCCAATGGATACTCGTTAAAGGATTTAAAGTGTACTCATTCCGATTGCGAGGCCTCGGATGAGACTCACATCGTTATTTTTCGTCACTACCTCCCCGCCGGGAGTGGGTAATTTGCGTGCCTGCTGCCTTCCTTAGATGTGGTAGCCGTTTCTCAGGCTCCTCTCCGGAATCGAACCCTGATTCCCGTTACCGTTATAGCCATTGTAGGCGCATAACCTACAATCGAAAGCTGATAAGGCAGACACTTGAAAGAAGCGGCGCGGTGCGGAGACCGTGCGCTCAGCCCGAAGTTATTCAGATTCACCACAGGTGGGTTACGGACCGGGGCCCGACCAGTTTTGAACTATAAAAGCGCTTCCCTTGCGGTCAGAGACCAATTGCATGTATTAGCTCTAGAATTGCCACAGTTATCCAAGTAAGTGGGTTTACAGATCCAATGAAACATAGCTGATTTAATGAGCCATTCGCGGTTTCGCCTTAAATCGGCTTGTACTTACACATGCATGGCTTAATCTTTGAGACAAGCATATGACTACTGGCAGGATCAACCAGGTAGCTGTTGTTGGCGCCTATCACGGCGGCCAAAATAGTGAGATTGAGAGAGAGGCAGAAGACATTGGGCGAGGGACCGCACGTTGGCCTTAGAGAAATAGCAAACCAGATGATCAGATCTAACTGCACCTCTTGCTATCCTCGGCGCCGGCAGCGCCACCGTGTGTGCCAATCTCCTCCCTTATCCGCTCCTCTTGCCCCCTCCAGCGAGGCAGCCGACATTGGGCGAGGGACCGCACGTTGGCGAATCTCCTCCCTTATCCGCTCCTCTTCTTTGCCCCAGCGAGGCAGAAGACATTGGGCGGGACCGCACGTTGGCCTTAGAGAAATAGCAAACCAGATGATCAGATCAAACTGCACCTTCTCTCGCTATCCTCGGCAGCGCCACCGTGCCAATCTCCTCCCTTATCCTCTCCTCTTCTTTGCCCCAGAGGCAGCCGACATTGGGCGAGGGACCGCACGTTGGCCTTAGAGAAATAGCAAACCAGATGATCAGATCAAACTGCACCTTCTTCTATCCTCGGCGCAGCGCCACCGTGTGTGCCAATCTCCCTTATCCGCTCCTCTCCTCTTTACCCAGCTCCAGCGAGGCAGCCGACATTGGGCGAGGACGCACGTTGGCCAATCTCCTCCCTTATCCGCTCTTCTTCTCTTTGCCCCAGCGAGGCATAAGACATTGGCCCATCTCCTCCCTCTTCTTCTTACTGTTTGTGGGGACGGCTCATGAGCGCCATCGTCGCCCAATATTGGTTAGGTTGTGTATTTCACGGTGGGAACCGCCATCATCGTTGTTAGGTGATGGGGTAACCCGTGTGCTTTTGACGAGTTTTGGCTGCTAAACTCTCTTTTAGTATACTCGGCTCCCAGACTGCGCCCTGGTCGTGTTGAACCATGAGCGTTGTCTATTTAGGGTAGCCGCGCGGAATAGTGCAATGAATCTCGGTCAAGAGACGGTGGGCGCTGCATTGAAGGCCGGCACAGACGCGAAGACGGGGTGATCAGCCAACGCAAGTCCGCTAAGGGGGCAGCAAGGCGGGGGCCCGGACTGAAAGGCCGTGACGGAAACTAGTAGGTGGCGACGTGTGCGCCGAGAGAGAGAGAGAGACGGAGTAAATAATGTCCAAACGGAAGAGAGACCTGGCAAGTGTAATTGATAGAGCGCGAGCCTACGCCATAAGCCCGCTCCACTGCCATCCTGATCCAATGAGACTAAAATCTCTCTCTCTCCTTCTGCTCCAGCCATTGCAGGGAAGCGACGGCAATTTTGGTTGTTGTTTTTGAATGCCGCGCTCGCAGAGGCGCCGCGCTCCGCTGGGGGCGGAAGATATTTCACACCGAATATGTGTGAAGGCACCCTCTCCCCTTAATATAGTGAAATAGTGCAATCCAGCATACAAGGTCGGACGATACATTCACCGTACCGCACCGAGAGTGGATGTTGGGTAAGGTTAAAACCGGACTGTTCGCAGACAGCCGAATAACCCGGTTCCGGACTAATTGGGGATGCAACATCATGATGATGCTGCTGCGAAACCGCAGTGGCGACGTGAGAGAGTAATAATGTTCAATAGGGAGAGCGACCTGGCTAGTGTAATTGATAGATCGCGAGCCTACTCGCCATTAGCCCGCTCCACTGCCATTCCTCTGACCCAATGAGACTATTCTTCTCTCGCTCTCCTTCTGCTCCAGCCATTGCAGGGCAGGAGAGGAAAATTTTGGTTGTTGTTTTTGAATGCGTTTTGCAGAGGCGCCGCGCTCCGCTGGGGGCGGAAGATATTTCACATCGAATATGTGTGAAGGCACCCTCTCCCTTAATATAGTGAAATAGTGCAATCCAGCATACAAGAGCGGACGATAGGACAGTCACCGCGCACCTCGAGTGGAAGTTGTTTGATCGTTTGTTAGGCAAGGTTAAAACCTGACTGTTCGCGAACAGCCGAATAACCCGGTTCCGGACTTACAATAGACGCAACATCATGATGCTGCTGTCGCGGAAACCGTGGTGGCGACGTGCGCCGAGAGTAATAATGTTCAATTGGGAGACAGACCTGGCTAGTGAAATTATAGATCGCGCCCACTGCCATTCCTCTGACCCCATGAGACTATTTTTTCTCTCTCTTCTTCTTCTTCTGCTGCTGCTGCTGCTCCAGCCATTGCAGGGCAGGGAAAGCGACGGCAACTTTGGTTGTTGTTTTTGAATGCCGCGCTTACAGAGGCGCCGGCCGCTGGGGGCGGAAGATATTCCACACCGAATAGGTGTGTGAAGGCACCCTCTCCTTAATATAGTGAAATAGTGCAATCCAGCAGAGCGGACGATAGGACAGTCACCGCCGCACCTCGAGAGTGGAAGTTGTTTGATCGTTTGTTAGGCAAGGTTAAAACCCGACTGTTCGCGAACAGCCGAATAACCCGGTTCCGGACTTACAATAGACGCAACATCATGATGCTGCTGCTGTCGCGGAAACCGTGGCGCGCCGAGAGTAATAATGTTCAATTGGGAGACAGACCTGGCTGAAATTCATAGATCGCTCCACTGCCATTCCTCTGACCCCATGAGACTATTTTCTCTCTCTTCTGCTGCTGCTGCTCCAGCCATTGCAGGGAAGGGAAAGCGACTTTGGTTGTTGTTTTTGAATGCGCTTTTCGCAGAGGCGCTGGGGAAGATATTCCACACCGAATAGGTGTGTGAAGGCACCCTCTCCCTTAATATAGTGAAATAGTGCAATCCAGCATACAAGAGCGGACGATAGGACAGTCACCGTACCGCACCTCGAGAGTGGAAGTTGTTTGATCGTTTGTTAGGGTTAAACCCGACTGTTCGCGAACAGCCGAATAACCCGGTTCCGGACTTACAATAGACGCAACATCATGATGCTGCTGCTGTCGCGAAACCGTGGTGGCGACGTGTGCGCCGAGAGAGTAATAATGTTCAATTGGGAGACAGACCTGGCTAGTGAAATTCATAGATCGCGCTCCACTGCCATTCCTCTGACCCCATGAGACTATTTTCTCTCTCTTCTTCTGCTGCTGCTCCAGCCATTGCAGGGCAGGGAAGGAAAGCGACAGCAATTTTGGTTGTTGTTTTTGAATGCGCGCTTTTTTCGCAGAGGCGCGAAGCGCCCGCTGGGGGCGGAAGATATTTCACACCAAATATGTGTGCGAAGGCACCTCTCCCCTTAATATAGTGAAATAGTGCAATCGAACATATAAGGGCGGACGTTTTCATCACCGTCTCCCACTCGGTGTGTGTGCAGATTCTCGGATCATTTTGTGCTCGACCCGATTGACTTTGACGGTCTCCCATTAGTTTCTGTAGTATGCTATTAAATCGACCCCCGATTGACTTTGACTGTCTCCCATTCGGGTGTGCAAGTTTCTGTAGTATGTCAAATCGTGTGTATGCTATTAAATCGACCCCGATTGACTTTGACGGTCTCCCATTCGGGTGTGCAAGTTTCTGTAGTATGCTATTTATTGACTTTCACTGTCTCCCCATTCGGGTGTGCAAGTTTCTGTAGTATGCTATTAAATCGACCCCGATTGACTTTCACTGTCTCCCATTCGGGTGTGCAAGTTTCTGTAGTATGCTATCAAATCGACCCCCGACTTTGACGGTCCCATTGGTGTGCAAGTTTCTGTAGTATGCTATCAAATCGACCCCGATTGACGGGTGTGCAAGTTTCTGTAGTATTAAATCGACCCCGATTGACTTTCTAGTTCTCTGTAGTATGCTATCAAATCGACCCCGATTGACTTTGACGGTCTCCCATTTGCAAGTTCTCTGTAGTATGCTATCAAATCGACCCCGATTCACTTTGACGGTCTCCCATGCGGGTGTGGAACTTCTCTGGTATGTTGTATAATATGACCGAGGTGCCCCTACCCCTTACTATAGTGAAATAGTGCCATCCAGTGTACAAGGGCGGACGCTTTCATCACCGTCTCCCCACTGTGTGCACATTCTCGGATCATTTTGTATAGTATGCTATTAAATCGACCCTCGATTGACTCTGACGGTCTCCCATTCGGGTGTGCAAGTTTCTGTAGTATGCTATTAAATCGACCCCGATTGACTTTGACGGGTGTGCGTGGCTATCAAATCGACCCCGATTGACTCCCCATTCGTTTCTGTAGTATGCTATTAAATCGACCCCGATTGACTTTGACGGTCTCCCATTCGGGTGTGCAAGTTTCTGTAGTATATTAAATCGACCCCGATTGACTTTGACTGTCTCCCATTCGGTGTGCAAGTTTCGTATGCTATCAAATCGACCCCCGATTGACTTTGACTCCCATTCGGGTGTGCAAGTTCTGTAGTATGCTATTAAATCGACCCCGATTGATTGACGGTCTCCAATCAAGTTTGATGTTTGACGGTCTCCCATTCTGTGTGCAAGTTTCTGTAGTATGCTATTAAATCGACCCCCGATTGACTTTGACGGTCTCCCATTCGGGTGTGCAAGTTTCTGTAGTATGCTATTAATCGACCCCGATTGACTTTGACTGTCTCCCATTCGTGTGCAAGTTTCTGTAGTATGCTATCAAATCGACCCCGATTGACTTTGACGGTCTCCCATTCGGGTGTGCAAGTTTCTGTAGTATGCTATTAAATCGACCCCCGATTGACTTTGACTGTCTCCCATTCGGGTGTGCAAGTTTCTGTAGTATGCTATTAAATCGACCCCGATTGACTTTGACTGTCTCCCATTCGGGTGTGCAAGTTTCTGTAGTATGCTAAAATCGACCCCGATTGACTTTGACGGTCTCCCATTCGGGTGTGCAAGTTTCTGTGTGCGATTGAAGTTCTGTAGTATGCTATTAAATCGACCCCGATTGACTTTGACGGTCTCCCATTCGGTGTGCAAGTTTCTGTGGTATGCTATCAAATCGATCCCGATTGATGACGGTCTCCCATTCGGGTGTGCAAGTTTCTGTAGTATGCTATCAAATCGACCCCCGATTGACTTTGACGGTGTCCCATTCGGGTGCAAGTTTCTGTAGTATGCTATTAAATCGACCCCGATTGATTGACGGTCTCCCATTCGGGTGTGCAAGTTTCTGTGGTATGCTATCAAATCGATCCCCGATTGACTTTGACGGTCTCCCATTCGTGCAAGTTTCTGTGTATGAAGAAAATCAAATCGACCCCGATTGACTTTGACGGTCTCCCCGGTGTGCAAGTTTCTGTGGTATGCTATTAAATCGACCCCCGATTGACTTGGACGGTCTCCCATTCGGGTGTGCAAGTTTCTGTGGTATGCTATCAAATCGATCCCCGATTGACTTTGACGGTCTCCCATTCGGGTGTGCAAGTTTCTGTAGTATGCTATCAAATCGACCCCCGATTGACTTTGACGGTCTCCCATTCGGGTGTGCAAGTTTCTGTAGTATGCTATTAAATCGACCCCCGATTGACTTTGACGGTCTCCCATTCGGGTGTGCAAGTTTCTGTGGTATGCTATCAAATCGATCCCCGATTGACTTTGACGGTCTCCCATTCGGGTGTGCAAGTTTCTGTAGTATGCTATTAAATCGACCCCCGATTGACTTTGACGGTCTCCCATTCGGGTGTGCAAGTTTCTGTGGTATGCTATCAAATCGATCCCCGATTGACTTTGACGGTCTCCCATTCGGGTGTGCAAGTTTCTATAGTATGCTATTAAATCGACCCCCGATTGACGTTGACGGTCTCCCATTCGGGTGTGCAAGTTTCTGTAGTATGCTATTAAATCGACCCCCGATTGACTCTGACGGTCTCCCATGCAGGTGTGGAACTTCTTTGGTATGTTGTATAATATGACAGAGGTGCCCCTACCCCTTACTGTAGTGAAATAGTTCCATCCAGCGTACAAGGGCGGACGCTTTCACGACCGTCTCCCACTCGGTATGTGCAGATTCTCAGATCATTTTGTATAGTATGCTATTAAATCGACCCTCGATTGACTCTGACGGTTTCCCATTCGGGTGTGCAAGTTCTCTTGGTGCATTTGAAGTATGAGTTGAGTTTAATGAATTTGATTTCGTCATAGGCACGGTGCTGTGCTGTGCTGTGCCATCGACAACACCAATAAGGAAGGGGCATCTATTTTTACTTAGGCTAGCATACCTAAGTTAAAGCAAACTCCCCTTGCCAATACAAGAAGGAAGGAGGATTTCTTATAGTCTAATAAACAATTCATCATGACCAAATACAGTATCTAACACAGGGGTCCGGGGCGCAGCCCCTTAAACTAACCATTTGATTGCATTATCTCTGAGAATAGTTAGCAATTATCCATTTGATTGCATTATCCCAGGTTAAGGGGGTGTGTGTGGTTCCATATCACCAGATTTATTAAAAACTCTACGTCAGGCTAAACAGTTTAGGCTAGATATACGATACGATACGAAGTCATTAGTTAAGAGGTGAAAGAAGATTATTAGGAAAAAGGGTGAAACTGAAATACAGTAGGAGTAGAAAGAATCTGGGCTCAACCAGATCGCTTCATCTTTCTTATTGGTGTTTTGTCTTTGTTCTGCTCCCTTGGGTCGTCAGACCTTTGTATTAATATTGGTTTATTTATATAATGCTGCTTATTATTATTATTTTTGTTATTGTTGAGTTAGGCCCCAGGTCCTTGTGTAACTGGGAGGGTAGTCACATTTTTTTTTTTGGTGTTAGTTAAGTGTTAGTTGTGTTAGTCTAAAGGTACACTGTATGCCAGGTTCTTAGTGGAGCTGGTTGGTCACTCTCATCTTTATTCCTCTAGTAATGTTTTATGTAGAAATGTGTATATTGAGGCAGGAGGTGGTTCAATTACTTCTTCCTGTCTATATTATTTTTCCAGTTTTGATATGTTTCTGTGTTAAGTTCAGTCACTTTTTTCCAAATATTTACAGCTTTGTTGTGTATATCTACATTGATTGCTAAGAGGTTTGCTCTCTTGTGTAGCTGTTCATTATTGATGTGGTCTGTATATTTTATGTTATATATAAATCTGAGGGCTATATTTTGTACTGTTTGTAACCTTTTAATGCACGTTTTACTAAGGGTGTTCAATGGGATGGGTGGGTAGTCCATAATTGATTTGACAAGGGCAATATAAATCTTTCTTTTGTTATTAATGCTAAGGTTCTTAAAGCGTTTTATTTTTGATAATCTTATTCTTGCCTGTCGTTCTTTATCTTTTAAGTATGTTATATATCTCTTTTTGTTAGTTTTAATCCAAGCATCCTACCTTCAGTGTCGTATGGGTATAGTTCTGGTCGACTATTACTGGACTTGTTTTAATCTTGGCTATTGGTATTATCTTGAATTTGTTCTTATTTGTCCTGATTTTCCATTTTTCTCAAAATCATTTATGTTTTTTATCGCTCTTACCGTGTAGAGTGCCATAAATTGAGTTGATTTTCCTGGGTATGATACTATTTGAGTAATATCATCAGCAAACATTACATATTCACTAAAGGGGGTAGGTTGAGGTGTGTCTGAAGTATAAATTGTATATAGTGTTGGAGAAAGGCATCCTCCTTGAGGTACTCCACTCTCAAGATTAAACATAGTTCCTAAAAAGTTTCCAATTTGAATTTGTGCTCTCCTATCATCTAAATAGTTACACAATATTCTTAGCATGTATTCGTTAAGTCCCAGTTTTAATATTTTATATTTCAAGCCTAAATGCCCAACTTTATCAAAAGCCTTAGAAACATCCCTTAAAATTATATTGATCTGGTTACCCTTGCTTTTTTCTATTGCAATTATTTCCGTTATTATAGCTATTGCAGTTAGGGTATTTCTATTAGGCATAAATCCATGTTGTCTGTTGTTAGTTTTCCCATGTTGTGTTAAAAAGGCTATAAGTCTTGAATTTAATATTTTTTCCAATAGTTTCCCGGTAATTTCTAATAAAGATATTGGCCTGTAGTTTAATATTTCCTTATTGTCCTTACCCTCTTTAGGAATAAATATCATTTTAGCATATTTTAGTTTGTCTGGAAAGTAACCGGTTATTAAGCATGCGTTATAAATGTTTAATAGTGTTTTTAAGATGTTTTCAGGTAGATTCATGATCATATTTCGTGTAATACCTGTGAGCCCGGGGGCTTTTTCCTTAAACTTCCTCAGACAGTGCATCATTTCTCCCATGGTTATTATTTGATTATCAGGTAATAAGTTATAGTCTATATATATCTTTGGGGTGATTCTATGTATATGTCTTCCCATTTTCTTCTTCTATCCTTTCTTCGTGTTCACTATCAAAATCTTCATTTTCCTCATCTGATATTTTTAAAGCTTTTACCCATTCCTTTTGAATGCTGACTCTTGTTCATTTTCACTCGTGCAATTTTGTTTCCATTTTTGGTCTTTAATGTATGGTGTTTTTGTATTGTGCCCCTCATCTTGTTTATGAAGTCAAAAATGTTTTGTATCTTTAGTCATGTCCAGCCGCCATTATAATATCATTCCATTTTTATTGTTTGCTTCCTTACATGCGTCTCTTCATTTATCTGTAGTGCTTCCTCTGTGTCGTATATAGTGTTACGAAACCCTCCACCCAGCACTACAAGCACGCCATCTATTGTCCTGATCTACCTACCCAGCACCACGAAACGCGCCATCTAGGGACGAGACACGAGTATGACTCGTCTTAGTTACCACTCCGGGGTTTCCCTTCTCCATATCCTGGTTGTTGCGTCATTTCCTCCAAGTCTTCTTTGTGAGCTCCAATTCGAGGAGAGAGCACTACACTCTGGGAAGTGACCACAAGATCATCTATCCTCTAAACCTACGGCACAGTGACTACCTACCGTCTTCTACAATACTCAGCCTTACTCGTCAGCCATCTCAGCTCCTCACTTAAGTATTTGTAATCTTGTATTGCCTCCCCCACGTCCACCTTGCTTCACGATTGTTTTATGTTTTATTAATATGTATATACTGTTAATGTTTAGGTTAAGTATGGTTAAGGGTAATTTATAGGAAGCTGATTATTTTGTTAAGGAATTCATGGTACTTTATTATACACAACGAAAACTCTCATCCTTTGTCTACCCTTTTATAGTCCGATTGTCTTTGTTTTTTATTGTTATTTGTTACCTGTTGGGATCTGGGTAGACGTATAACTATATTCGTCCCAACTCGTAAACAAATGGCGACCGTGACAGGACGACGCCTTAAGTACCATATTCCTTCCTCCTTGTTGCACCAAAGTGTTAATTATTCCTCCCAGTCACTTCTGTTACAATTGCTTTTACGGTGGTTTAAAGTTTCCTTCATATGTGTTTGCATATATTGGTATTATCGTACAGTGGAAGTGACCAGACGTAGGATATTAGGTTCCCAGTGTCATAAGGAACACCTGTTAAGCCACGTAGCAGTTGTGTAGTAAGTCTTATCGAGTGTAAGGGAAGAATCCGGATCTGTTTAATGCCGTACCCTCACTCCAAGTAGGCGCATTCCATAGTCACTAGTTTACGGTGAAGTGATATCTTGGGACGCCCCGCTCTCTGGGAGACCCCTTAATTATAAAACCTCAGTATTGTTCTTCTCATTATCTCATTCAGGGTCCATCATACCATTTATCAGGGTTGTTAATCCGGATCTTTATATTAATGCCGTAATACGCCCTACCTCTTTCAAGTATATCAGGGTTGTTAATACGGATCTTTATATTAATGCCGTAATACGCCCTTCCTCTTTCAAGTATATCAGGGTTGTTAATCCGGATCTTTATATTAATGCCGTAATACGCCCTACCTCTTTCAAGTCTCTTATCCTTATCTAAGGATCTTCTCAGAAGAACAATAATCATAAGTGTAATTTCCCTAGATATAACTTGGTTAGTTTTCGGGACTTTCTGGTTATCCACTGCCGTGATATTTTCTAGGGTTATCCACTTATCTTATCTTTGGACCATTAGTTAATTTATCCTATTTTTCTTAACAATGGCCACCTCAGGTTTTGATCTCCAGGATTTTGTGAAAATCCTTCCGTAGTACGTGTTATATCTGAAGAAAGAATGGAAAGAAATAGCCAACTATTATAATATCCCATTTTCACAGCAACTGACTAAGGAAATGTTAAAAAATCATGTGATTGAAGTGCTGGTTCAACATGAAGTTTTAAAAGAATCCACTGTTGACAGATTAACGCCCATGTCCAAGAAACTTCAACCACTATCCACCACCCCTCCTCACTCAGAAGTTGCTTCAGGTCTGGCTAGCCCTCAACAAGAAACACAACGAATAGACGCCTTAGAACTGGAACGAGCTAGGTTCGAGTTCCAAATCAAAATGAAAGAACTCGAGTTGGAGCAGGAGTCGGAACAGGCCAAGTTGGAGCACAAGTTGGAGCATGAGGGAAGGTCGGAACAGGCCAAGTTGGAGCATGAGGAAATGATGGAACAG
>NW_024747321.1:0-47283 GCF_018991925.1 Homarus americanus
TCCATTTGCTTCGTTCTGATTTACATGTGCTGTCTGGGGTGTGCCTGGGGTGTCGGGGGTGTGCCTGTGGTGTGGGGTGTGCCTGGGGTGTCTGGGGTGTGCCTGGGTGTCAGAGGTGTGCCTGGGGAATGTCAGTGGTGTGCCTGGGGTGTCAGGTTGTGCCTGAGGTGTCAGGGGTGTGCCTGGGGAGTGTCAGAGGTGTGCCTGGGGTGTCTAGGGGTTGCCTGGGGAATGTGAGGGTGCACCTGGGGTGTCTGGGGTGCACCTGGGGTGTTTGGGGTGCACCTGGGGTGTCTGTGGTGTGCCTGGGGAGTGTCAGTTTGTATGCCTGGGGTGTCTGGGGTGGCCTGGCAGTGTCAGTGGTGTGCCTGGAATTGACAGAGGTGTGCGTGGGGTGTCAGAGGTGCACCTGGGGTGTCAGTGGTGTGACACTGGGGTGTCAGTTGTATGCCTGGGGTCTGGGGTGTGCCTGGCGGTGTCAGTGGTGCCTGGGGTGTCTGAGGTGCCTGGGGTGTCTGAGGTGCACCTGGGAGTGTCTGGGGTGTGCCTGGCAGTTTCAGGGGCACCTGGAGGTGTCAGTGCTCCTGGGGTGTCAGGGGGGTGTGCCTGGGAGCGTCAGGGGTGCACCTGGTGTGGATGTGCTGGGGTGTCTGAGGTGCACCTGGGGTGTTTGAGGTGCACCTGGGTGTGTCTGGTGTTCCTGGGAGTGTCTGAGGGTGTGCCTGAGTGTTGGTTGATGTTGCCTGGGGTGTCTGGGGTGTGCCTGGGGTGTCAGGGGGTGCCTGGGAGTGCCAGAGGTGTGCCTGGGGTGTCAGGGGGTATGCACCAGAGTATCAGGTGTGCCTGGGGGTGTCTGGGTGTGCACCGGGTGTCAGGGGTGTGCCTGGGGTGTCAGGGGTGTGCCTGGGGAGTGTCTGGGGTGCAGCTGGGGTGTCAGGGGTGTGCCTGGGGTGTCTGGGTTTGCCTGGGGTGTCAGGTTTGTGCCTGGGGTATCAGGGTTGTACCTGGGTGTGGGTTGCACTTGGGGTGTGGGGTGTGCCTGAGAGGTGTCAGAGGTGTGCCTGAGGTGTCGGAGGTGTGCCTGGAGTGTCAGAGGTGCTGGGATGTCAGAGGTGCACCTGGGGTGTCATTGGTGTCATTGGGTGTCAGTTGCTGGGGAGTGTCTCAGGTGTACCTGGCAGTGTGAAGGTGTGCGTGGGGTGTCAGTGGTGTGTGCCTGGGTGTCGGCGGTGCTGGGTGTCTGGGGTGTGCCTGGGGGTGTCTGAGGTGTGCCTGGGGGTGTCTGGGGTGCTTGGGGTGTCAGAGGTGTGCCTGAGGTGTCAGAGGTGTGCCTGGGGAGTGTCGGAGGTGAACCTGGAAGTGTCAGAGGTGTGCCTGGGACTGTCTGGGGTGTGCCTGGGAGTGTCTGGGGGTGCCTGGGGTGTCTGGGGTGTGCCTGGGGTGTCAGAGGTGCCAGAGTGTCAAGGTGCACCTAAGGTGTCAGAGGTGTGCCTGTAGAGTGTGGATGTGTGCCTGTGAGTGTCTGGTGTTCCTGGGGTGTCAGGGTGTGCCTGGGAGTGTGGGGAGGTGTGCCTGGGAATTATCAGGTGCCTGTCAGAGTCTGGGGTGTATCTGGGGAGTGTCAGCGGTGTGCCTGGGTGTGTCAGAGGGTGCCTGGGGAGTGTCAGGGGAGTGCCTGGGGTGTCTGGGGTGTGCCTGGAGTGTCTGGGGGTTTGCCTGGGAGTGTCAGAGTTGTGCCTGGGGTGTCAGAGTTGTGGGAGTGTCAGAGGTGCCTGGGAGTGTCTGGGGAGGTGCACCTAGGAGTGTCAGGTGTACCTGGGGAGTGTCAGTGGTGTGCCTGGGGTGTCAGTTGCTGCTGAGTTTCTGGGGTGTGCACCCTGGCACCGTCAGAGGTGTGCCTGGAGTGTCAGTGGTGTGCCTGGGAGTGTCTGAGGTGCCTGGGTGTCTGGGGTGCACCTGGGGTGTCTGAGGTGCCCTGGGGTGTCTGGGGTGCCTGGAGTGTCTGAGGTGTGCCTGGGTGTCTGAGGGTGTGCCTGGGGTGTCAGGGGTGTGCCTGGGGTGTCTGGGGTGTGCCTGGGGTGTCTGGGGTGTGCCTGGGGTGTCTGGGGTGTGCCTGGGGTGTCTGGGATGTGCCTGGGGGTGTCTGGGGTGTGCAGTGTCTGGGTGTATCTGGTGGTGTCTGGGGTGTACTGGAGTGTCTGGGGTGTGCCTGGGGTGGGGTGTGCCTGGGGTGTCAGGGGGTGTGCCTGGGTGTCAGGGGTGCTGGGGTGTCGGAGGTGTGCCTGCAAGTGTCAGAGGTGTGCCTGGGGTGTCAGAGGTGGCCTGGGTATCTGGGGTGTGCCTGGGGTGTCTGGGGTGTGCTTGGGGTGTCTGGGGTGTGCCTGCGGTGTCTGGGGTGTGCCTGGGGTGTCTTGGTGTGCCTGGGGTGTCAGAGGGTGCCAGGGGTGTCAGGGGGTGTGCCTGGGTGTCAGAGGTGTGCATGTGGTGTCAGAGGGTACCTGTGGTGTCTGTGGTGTTCCTGGGAGTGTCTGGGGTGTGCCTGGGGTGTCAGAGGGTACCAGGGGGTGTCAGTGGAGTGCCTGGGGTGTCAGGGTGTGCTTGGGGCGTGGGAGGTGTGCCTGGGGGTGTCTGGGGTGTACCTGGGTGTCTGGGGTGTGCCTGGGAGTATCAGAGGTGTACCTGGGTGTCAGAGGTGTTCCTGGGTGTCAGAGTGTGCCTGGGGTGTCAGGGTGTGCCTGGGATTGTCGGAGGTGTGCCTGGGAGTGTCGGAGGTGTGCCTGGAGTGTCAGGGGTGTGCCTGGGCGTGTGGAGGTGTGCTTGGGGGGTGTCGGGTGTGCCTGGGTGTGTCTGGGGTGTGCCTGGGGTGTCTGAGGTGTGACTGGGGTGTCTGAGGGTGCTGGGAGTGTCAGAGGATTGCCAGGGGGTGTCAGGGTGTGCCTAGGAGTGTCAGAGTTGTGCCTGGGGTGTCAGGGTTGTGCCTGGGAGTGTCAGAGGTGCACCTGGGGTGTCAGAGGTGTGGCTGGGAGTGTCAGAGGTGCACCTGGGGGTGTCAGTGGTGTGCCTGGGGTGTCAGTTGTATGCCTGGAGTGTCTGGGGTGGCTGGAGTGTCAGTGGTGTGCCTGGGAGTGTCAGGGTGTGCCTGGTAGTGTCAAGGTGCCTGGGAATGTCAGTGGTGTGCCTGGAGTGTCAGTTGTATGCCTGGGGGTGTCAGGTGTACTGCCTGGCAGTGTCAGTGGTGTGCCTGGGGTGTCTGATGTGACCTGGGGAGGGTCTGGGGTGCTGGGGTGTCTGAGGTGTGCCTGGGTGTCTGGGGTGTGCCTGGGGTGTCTGGGGTGTGCCTGGGAGTGTCTGAGGTGTACCTGAGTGTCAGGTGTGCCTGAGGTGTCAGAGGTGTGCCTGAGGTGTCGGAGGTGTGCCTGGAGTGTCAGGGTGTGCCTGGGGTGTCTGAGGTGTGCCTGGGGTGTCTGGTGTGCCTGGGAGTGTCTGGGGTGTGCCTGGGGTGTCAGAGGTTCAGGGATGTCAGAGGTGTACCTGGGGTATAGGAAGTGTGCCTGTCAGTGTCTGGGGTGTGCCTGGGGTGTCAGCGGTGTGCCTGGGTGTGTCAGAGGTGCCTGGGGTCAGAGTGCCTGGGAGTGTCAGGGGTGTGCCTGGTAATGTCAGGGTGTGCCTGGGGTGTCAGCGGTGTGCCTGGAGTGTCAGGAGGTGTGCCCAGGGTATCAGAGGTGTGCCTGGTAGTGTCTGGGGGTTTGGCAGTGTCTGAGGTGCCTGGGGGTGTCTGAGGTGTGCCTGCAGTGTCTGGGGGTGACCTGGGAGTGTCTTAGGTGTAGGTGTCAGAGGCATAGGGAGTGTCAGGGTGTGCCTGGGGTGTTGGGGTGTGCCTGAGGTGTCAGGGGTGTGCCTGTGAGTGTCTGTGGTGTTCCTGGGAGTGTCTGAGGTGTGCTGGGGTGTCAGAGGAGTGCCAGGGAGTGTCAGTGGGTACCTGGGGTGTCAGGGGTGTGCTTGGGGCGTGGGAGGTTTGCCTGGGAGTGTCAGGGTGTGCCTGGGAGTGTCTGAGGGTGTGTGCCTGGGGTATCAGGGGCCTGGGGTGTCAGAGGTGTGCCTGGGGTGTCAGGTGTGCCTGGGAGTGTCAGGGGTGCCTGAGATTGTCGGAGTGTGCCTGAGTGTCAGGTGTGCCTGGAAGTATCAGGTGTGCCTGGGCGTGTGGGTGTGCTGGGTGTCTGAGGTGTGGCTGGGGGTGTCTGAGGTGTGACTGGGGAGTGTCAGAGGAGTACCAGGGAGTGTCAGAGGTGTGCCTAGGAGTGTCAGAGTTGTACCTGGGAGTGTCAGAGTTGTGCCTGGGAGTGTCAGAGGTGCACCTGGGAGTGTCAGAGGTGTGCCTGGGAGTGTCAGAGGTGCACCTGGGGTGTCAGTGGTGTGCCTGGGAGTGTCAGTTGTATGGGAGTGTCTGAGGTGTGCCTGGCAGTGTCAGTGGTGTGCCTGGGAGTGTCTGAGGTGTGACTGGTAGTGTCAAGGTGCACCTGGGAATGTCAGTGGTGTGCCTGGGGTGAGTGTGCATCTGGGAGGTCTGGGGGTGCACCTGGGGAGTGTCAGGGTAACAGGGGTGGTCTGAGGTGTGCCTGGGGAGTGTCACCAGGGTGTGCCTGGGGTGTCTGGGGTGTGGGGTGTCAGAGGTGTGCCTGGGAGTGTCAGGGTGTGCCTGGGGTGTCGGAGTGTGCCTGGAGTGTCGGAGGTGTGCCTGGGGTGTCTGGGGTGTGCCTGGGGTGTCTGGGGTGTGCCTGGGGTGTCTGGGGTGTGCCTGGGGTGTCCCAGAGGTTCAGGGAGTGTCAGAGGTGTGCCTGGGGTATAGGAAGTGTGCCTGTCAGTGTCTGGGGTGTGCCTGGGTGTCAGCGGTGTGCCTGGGTGTGTCAGGAGTGCCTGGGGTCAGGAGGAGTGCCTGGGGTGTCAGGGGGTGTACAGAATTAATCAGAGAGGTGTGCCTGGGAGTGTCATGGTGTGCAGATATCAGGGTGGCACTGGGGTATCAGGGTGTGCACAGGTGGTGTCAGGTGTGCCTGGGGTGTCGGAGGTGCCTGGGAGTGTCTGAGGTGCCTGGGAGTGCTTCAAGGTGCACCTGGGGGTGTCTGGTGCTGCCTGGGGGTGTGCAGAGGTGCCTGGAATGCAGAGGTGCCTGGGGTGTCTGAGGTGTGCCTGGGGTGTGAGGTGTGCTTGGGGAGTGTCAGGGGTGTTCTGAGCAGTGTCTGGGGTGTGCCTGGGGTGTCTGGGGTGTGCCTGGGAGAGTCTTGGGGTGTGCCTGGGTGTCATGGGTGTTCCTGGGAGTGTCAGAGTGTGCCTGGAGTGTCAGAGGGGTGTGCCTGGGGTGTCAGTGGTGGCACTGGGGTGTCGGCTGTGTATGCCTGGGGTGTCTGAGGTGTGCCTGGCAGTGTCAAAGTGTACCTGGGAATGTCAGTGGTGTGCCTGGGGTGTGGAGTGTGCCTGGGGTCTCAGGTGCCTGGGGTGTCAGGGGTGTGCCTGGGAGTGTCTGATGTGCACACTGGGGTGTGTCAGGGTGCCTGGGTGTTTGAGGTGCTGCAGATTGTCACAGAACTGTTCTGGGAGTGTCTGAGGTGTACCTGAGAGTGTTAGGGGTGTGCCAGGTGTCTGGGGTGTACCTGGGGTGTCAGGGGTGTGCCTGGGGAATGTAGAGTGTGCCTGGGAGTGTCAGAGGCCCATGCACTGGGGTGTCACTGGGTGTGCCTGAGGTGTCAGAGGTATGCCTGGGGTGTCAGGTGTGCCTGGGGAGTGTCTGGGGTGTGCCTGGGGTGTCAGGGGGTGTGCCTGGGGAGCCGTCAGAGGTGTGCCTGGGGTGTCTGGGGTGCCTGGGGTCAGTGTGTACCTGGGGAGTGTCATTTGTCATGCTTGGGAGTGTCTGGTGTGCCTGGCAGTGTCTGGGGTGGACCTGGCGGTGTGAGTGTGCCTGGGGTGTCAGCCAGTGTGCCTGGGGTGTCAGAGGTATGCACCAGGGGTATCAGAGGTGTGCAGAGGAGTGTGAAGGTGTGCCTTGGGGAGTGTCAGTGTGCCTGGGGTGTGTGAGGTGCCTGGGGTGTCAGAGGTGTGCCTGGGGAGTGTCAGAGGTGTACACCAGAGGTGTCAGGAGGTGTGCACAGGGGGTGTAGAGGGTGTGGCCTGGTGTCAGGGGTGTGCCCTGGGGTGTCTGGGGTTTGCCTGGGAGTGCCACCAGGGTGTGCCTGGGGTATCAGAAGTGCCTGGGGTGTGTCAGAAGTGCCTGTGGTAGTGTCTGGGGTGTGCCTGGGGTATGTGGGGTGTGCCTGGGTGTCTGGGGTGTGCCTAGGTGTCAGAGGTGTACCTGGGTGTCAGGTGTGTGCCTGGGTGTCAGAGGTGTGCCTGTGAGTGTCTGGGGTTTACTGGGGAGTGTCTGGGGTGTGCAGAATTATCAGAGAGGTACCTGGGAGTGTCAGAGAAATCAACCTGTGGTATCTGGGTGTACTAGGGTGACAGAGGAGGGTACACCAGGTGTATGAGGTGTGCCTGGGGAGTGTCAGTGCCTGGAAGTGTCTGAGGTGTGCCTGGGGTGTCTGAGGTGTGCCTGGGAGAGTCAGAGAGAGAAGGAGCCAGGGGTATGTGGGAGTGTGGGGAGGTGTACCTGGGGTGTCTGGGGTACCTGGGAGTGTCTGGTGCACCGGGGAGTGTCTGGGGTGCCTGGGGTGTCTGAGGTGCACTGGGGGTGTCTGGGGTGCACCTGGGGGTGTCCTGGGGTGCACCTGGGGAGTGTGTGGGGTGTGCCTGGGGTGTGGTGTGCCTGGGGTGTCAGGGGGTGTGCCTGTGAGGTGTGTGAGGTGCCTGGGGGTGTCTGGGGTGTGCGTGTCAGGGGTGTATGAGTGTCAGTGTACCTGGGGTGTCAGAGTGTGCCTGGGGTTGTCGGAGGTGTACCTGAGGTGTCAGTGCCTGGGGTGTCAGGTGCCTGGGCGTGTTGGAGGTGTGCCTGGGGGTGTCAGGTGCCTGGGGTGTCTGGGGTGTGCCTGGGGAGTGTCAGGTGTGCTGGGAGTGTCTGGGGTGTGCCTGGGAGTGTCAGAGGTGTGCCTGGGGAGTGTGGGGTGTGCCTGGGGTGTCAGAGGTGTACCTGAGGTGTCAGAGGTGTGCCTGGGAGTTGTCGGAGGTGTGCCTGGGGGTGTCAGGTGTGCCTGGGAGTGTCGGAGTGTGCCTGGGCGTGTTGGGTGTGCTTGGGGAGTGTCGGAGGTGTGCCTGGGTGTGTCTGAGGTGTACCAGGGGAGTGTCAGAGGTGTGCCTGGGTGTCAGGTTGTACCTGGGGAGTGTCAGGTTGTACCTGGGGTGTGTCAGAGGTGCACCTGGGAGTGTCAGAGGTGTGACTGGGAGTGTCAGAGGTGCACCTGGGAGTGTCAGTGGTGTGCCTGGGGTGTCAGTTGTATGCCTGGGGTGTCTGGGGTGTGCCTGGCAGTGTCAGTGGTGTGCCTGGGGTGTCAGAGGTGTGCCTGGTGGTGTCAAGGTGCACCTGGGAATGTCGAGTGGTGTGCCTGGGAGTGTCAGTTGTGATGCCTGGGAGTGTCTGAGGTGTGCCTGGCAGTGTCAGTGGTGCCTGGGGTGTCTGATGTGCATCTGGGGAGTGTCTGGGTGCACCTGGGAGTGTCTGAGTGTGCCTGGGGTGTCAGGTGTGCCCTAGTGTCTGAGGTGTGCCAGGGTGTCTGGGGTGTACCTGGGGTGTCAGGGGTGTGCCTGAGGTGTCAGGGGTGTGCCTGAGAGTGTCGGAGGTGCCTGGAGGTGCGGAGGTGTGCCTGGGGGTGTCTGAGGTGTGCCTGGGGGTGTCTGAGGGTGTGCCTGGGGTGTCTGGGGTGTGCCTGGGGGTGTCAGAGGTTCAGGGGAGTGTCAGGGGTGTGCCTGGGAGTATGGGAAGTGTGCCTGTGTCTGGGGTGTGCTGGGAGTGTCAGCGGTGTGCCTGGGTGTGTCAGGGTACCTGGGGTGTCAGAGGTACCTGGGGTGTCAGGGGTGTGCCTGGGAGTGTCAGAGGTGTGCCTGGAGTGTCAGCGGTGTACCTTGGAGTATCAGAGGTGTACCTGGGAGTGTCAGAGGTGTGCCTGGGAGTGTCGGAGGTGTGCCTGGGGTGTCGGAGGTGCACCTGGGAGTGTCTGGGTGCACCTGGGGTGTCTGAGGTGCACCTGGGGTGTCTGAGGTGCACCTGGGGTGTCTGAGGTGCACCTGGGGTGTCTGAGGTGTACCTGGGGTGTCTGGGGTGTACCTGGGGTGTCTGGGGTGTGCCCAGGAGTGTCAGGGGTGTACCTGGGAGTGTCTGAGGTGTGCCTGGGGTGTCTGAGGTGTGCCTGGGGAGGTCTGAGGTGTGCCTGGGGAGTGTCATGGGTGTTCCTGGGGTGTCAGGGGTGTGCCTGGAGTGTCGGGGTGTGCCTGGGGTGTCAGTGGTGTGCCCGGGTGTCGGCTGTATGCCTGGGGTGTCTGGGGTGTGCCGCAGTGTCAGGGTGTGCCTGGAATGTGTTGGTGTGCCTGGGGAGTGTCAGAGGTGTGCCTGGGGTGTCAGAGGTGCCTGGGAGTGTCTGAGGTGCACCTGGGGTGTTTGGGGTGCACCTGGTGGTGTCTGAGGTGTTCCTGGGGAGTGTCTGGGGTGTGCCTGAGGTGTTGGAAGTGTGCCTGGGGTGTCTGGGGTGTGCCTGGGGTGTCAGGGGGTGGCTGGGAATGTCAGAGGTGTGCCTGGGGTGTCAGGGTATGCCTGGGGAGTATCAGGGGTGTGCCTGAGAGTGTCAGAGGTATTATGCCTGGGAGTGTCAGGTGTGCACTAGTGTCTGGGGTGTGTGCCTGGGAGTGTCAGAGGTGTACCTGGGGTGTCAGAGGTGTACCTGGGAGTGTCTGAGGTGCCTGGGGTGTCAGTGGTGTGCCTGGGAGTGTCAGTTGTATGCTTGGGAGTGTCTGAGGTGTACCTGCAGTGTCTGGGGTGTACCTGGGAGTGTCAGTGAGGTGTGCCTGGGGGTGTCAGGAGTGCACCTGGGGAGTGTCTGAGGTGTGCCTGGGAGTGTCAGAGGTGTGCCTGGGGTGTCTGAGGTGTGCCTGGGGGTGTCAGAGGTGTGCCTGGGGAGTGTGAGAGGTGTGCCTGGGAGTGTCAGAAGTGTGCGCAGTGGTGTCTGGGGTGTGCCTGGGATTGTCAGTGTGTGTGGGTGTGGAGGTGTGCCTGGGAGTGTCAGAGGTGCCTGGGAGTGTCAGGGGTGTACCTGGGAGTGTCAGGAGTTGTCCCCTGAGGTGTCAGGTGTGTGCGCTGGTATCTGAGGTGCCTGGGGAGTGTCAGTGTGCCTGGGAGTGTCTGGGGTTGCCTGGGGTGTCAGAAGGTGTACCTGGGGTGTCAGAGGTGAACCTGGGAGTGTCGGAGGTGTGCCTGTGGTGTCTGAGGTGGCACCAGTGTCTGGGGTGTGCCTGGGAGTGTCAGCGGTGTGCCTAGGAGTGTCAGAGGTGTGCCTGGGGTGTCAGGGTGTGCCTGGGAGTGTCGAGGTGTGTGCCTGGAAGTCAGAAAGCCAGGGGTGTGACAGGGGTGTGTGGGTGTGAGGTGTGCCTGGGGTGTCTGGGGTGCTGTGGGGTGTCTGAGGTGCCTGGGGTGTGGGTGCCCTGGGGGTGTCTGGGGTGTACCTGGGGTGTCTGAGGGCACCTGGGGTGTCCAGGTGTGCCTGGGGTGTGTGGGGGTGTGCCTGGGTGTCTGGTGTGCCTGGGGATGTCAGGGAGCCTGGAGTGTCTGGGGTGCTGGGGTGTCTGGGGTGTGCCTGGGGGGTCTGAGGGTGTGCCTGGGTGTGGGGTGTGCAGTGGGGTGTCAGGGAGTTGTGCCTGGGGTGTCAGGGGGTGTCTGGGTGTGCCTGGGAGTGTGGCTGTGTGCCTGGGGTGTCTGGGGTGTGCCTGGGGAGTGTCAGAGGTGTGCCTGGGTGTCAGTGGTGTGCCTGGGGTGTCAGGTTGGCCTGGGGTGTCAGGGGTGTGCCTGGGGAGTGTGGCGGTGTGCCTGGAGTGTCAGGTGTGCCTGGGGTGTCAGAGGGTGTGCCGAGTGTGGGGTGTGTCTGGGGTGTTGGGGGGTGTGCCTGGGGTGTCTGGGGTGTGCCTGGGGGTGTCTGAGGTGTGCCTGGGGTGTCTGAGGGTGCCTGGGGTGTCTGGGGTGTGCCTGGGGTGTTGGGGGGTGCTGGGAGTGTCAGATGTGTACCAGGGGTGTCAGAGGATGCCTGGGGTGCAGGGGTGTGCAAGTGTCAGAAGTGTGCCTGGGAGTGTCTGGTGTGCCTGGGGTGTCGGGGTGTGCCTGGGGTGTCAGGGGTGTGCAGTTGTGGGGTGTGCCTGGGAGTGTCAGGTGTGCCTGGAGTGTGTCAGAGTGTGCCTGGGGTCAGGTGTGCCTGGGGTGTCAGGGGTGCCAGAGTGTCAGGGTGCACTGGGAGTGTCAGGGGTGTGCCTGGGGTGTCTGAAGGTTGTGCCTGGGGTGTCAGGTGTTGTACCTGGGAGTATCAGGTTGGACTTGCTGGAGTGTCAGAGGTGTGCCTGGGGAGTGTCGGAGTGTGCCTGGAGAGTCTGAGGTGTATCTGGGGTGTCAGGGGTGTGCCTGGAGTGTGTCAGAGGTGTGCCTGGGAGTGTCAGATGTGTGCCTGGGGTGTCAGGGGTGTGCCTGGGGTGTCAGGTTGTGCCTGGGAGTGTCTGGGTGTGCCGCAGTGTCAGAGGTGTGCCTGGGGTGTCAGAGGTGTGCCTGGGGTGTCAGAGGTGTGCCTGGGGTGTCCAGGGTGCCTGGGGGTGTCAGAGGTGCCTGGGGGTGTCTGAGGTGCCTGGGGTGTCTGAGGGTGCGTCTGGGAGTGTCTGGGGTGTGCCTGAGAGTGGGTTAGAAGTGTGCCTGGGGAGTGTCTGGGGTGTGCCTGGGGTGTCAGGGGTGTGCCTGGGAGTGTCAGAGGTGTGCCTGGGGGTGTCAGAGGTATGCCTGGGAATCTCAGGGGGTGTGCCTGGGAGTGTCAGAGGTATGCCTGGGGTGTCAGGTGTGCCTGGTGTCTGGGGTGTGCCTGGGGTGTCAGGTTGTGCCTGAGTGTCAGAGTTGTACCTGGGAGTGTCAGAGGTGCACCTGGGAGTGTCAGAGGTGTACCTGGGAGTGTCAGAGGTGCCTGGGGTGTCAGTGGTGTGCCTGGGGTGTCAGTTGTATGCTTGGGAGTGTCTGAGGTGTACCTGGCAGTGTGTCAGGTTGTGCGTGGGGAGTGTCAGTGGTGTGCATGGGAGTGTCGGAGGTGCCTGGGAGTGTCTGAGGTGTGCCTGGGGAGTGTCTGAGGTGCACTTGGGAGTGTCAGAGGTGTGCCTGGGAGTGTCAGAGGTGTGCCTGAGAGTTTGGAGGTGTGCCTGGGAGTGTCAGAGGTGTGCCTGGGATTGTCTGGAGGTGTGCCTGGAGTGTCAGAGGTACCTGGGGGTGTCAGGGTATGTGGGGAGTGTGGAGAGGTGTGCCGGGTGTCTGAGATTGCACTGGGGATTGAGGTGCGCAGGGTGTCTAGGTGCTCTGGAATCTGAGGTGCACCTGGGGTGTCAGAGGGTACCTGGGGTGTCTGAGGTGTGCCTGGGGTGTGTGGTGTGCCTGGGGTGTCTGAGGTGTGCCTGGGAGTGTCAGGGGTGTGCCTGGGGAGTGTGTGAGGTGTGCCTGGGGTGTCAGAGGGTGTGCCTGGGGTGTCTGAGTGTGCCTGGGGTGTCAGAGTGTTCCTGGAGTGTCAGGGGTGTACCTGGGGTGTCAGGGGTGTACCTGGGAGTGTCAGTGGTGTGCCTGGGGTGTCAGGTGTGCCTGGGAGTGTCTGGGGTGTACTGGCGTGTCAGAGGTGTACCTGGGAATGTCAGTGGTGTGTGTACTGGGGGTGTCAGGGTGTGCCTGGGGTGTCAGAGGGTGTGCTGGGGAGTGTCAGGGTGTGCCTGGGTGTGGGGAGGTGCACAGAGTTGTCAGAGGGTGTGCCCAGTGTCAGAGGTGTACCTGGGGTGTTGGGGTGTGCCTGGGGGTGTGCTGGGGTGTGCCTGGGATGTCTGGGGTGTGCCTGGGGTGTCAGTGCCTGGGGGTGTCTGGGGTGTGCCTGGGGTGTCGGGGAGTGCCTGGGGAGTGTCAGAGTGTGCCAGGGTGTCAGAGGTGCTGGGGAGTGTCAGGGTGTGCCTGGGGAGTGTCAGAGTGTGCCTGGGAGTGTCTGGGTGTGCCTGGGAGTGTCAGGGGTGTGCCTGGGGTGTCAGAGGTGTGCCTGGGGAGTGTCAGAGGTATGCCTGGGGTGTCAGGAGGTGTGCCTGAGAGTGTCAGAGGTGTGCCTGGGAGTGTCAGGTGTGCCTGGGAGTGTCAGAGGTGTGCCTGGGAGTGTCTGAGTGCACCTGGAGTGTCAGGGGTGTACCTGGGAGTGTCTGGAGTTGTGCCTGGGAGTGTCAGAGTTGTACCTGGGAGTATCAGAGTTGTACCTTAGATATCAGAGGTGTACCTGGGAGTGTCAGAAGTGTACCTGTCAGAGTCTGAGGTGTATCTGGGAGTGTCAGCGGTGTACCTGGGTGTGTCAGAGGAGTACCTGGGGTGTCAGATGTGTGCCTAGTGTCAGGGGTGTACTGAGGAGTGTCAGAGTTGTACCTGGGGTGTCAGCGGTGTACCTTGGAGTAACAGGGTGTGCCTGGGGAGTATCAGGGTGTACCTGGGGTGAGGTGTGCCTGGGTGTCAGAGGTGCACCTGGGGTGTCAGAGGGGTGCACCTGGGAGTGTCTGAGGTGCACCTGGGGAGTGTCTGAGGTGCATCTGGGGTGTCTGAGGTGTGTGCCTGAGAGTTAAAGTGTGCCTGGGGGTGTCTGGGGTGTGCCTGGGGTGTCAGGGGTGTGCCTAGTGTCAGAGGTGTGCAGGTGTCAGAGGTATGCCTGGGGTATCAGGGGTGTGCCTGGAGTGTCAGAGGTATGCCTGGGAGTGTCAGGTGTGCCTGGGGAGTGTCTGGGGTGTGCCTGGGGAGTGTCAGGTTGTACTGGGAGTTATCAGAGTTGTACCTGGAGTGTGTGTCAGAGGTGCACCTGGGAGTGTCAGGGTGCACCTGGGTGTCAGAGGTGCCTGGGAGTGTCAGTGGTGTTGCCTGGGTGTCAGTTGTATGCTTGGGAGTGTCTGAGGTGTGTCCTGGCAGTGTCAGGTTGTGCGTGGGAGTGTCGTGGTGTAAATGGGAGTGTCGGTGCCTGGGGAGTGTCTGAGGTGTGCCTGGGGAGTGTCTGAGGTGCACTTGAGGTGTCAGTGTGCCTTAGAGTGTCAGAGTGTGCCTGGGAGTGTCGGAGTGTGCCTGGAGTGTCTGAGGTGTGCCTGGGGTGTTTGGGGTGTGCCTGGGAGTGTCTGGGGGTGTGCCTGGGGAGTGTCAGAGGAGTGCCAGGGGAGTGTCAGAGGTGCACCTAAGGTGTCAGAGATGTACCTGTAGTGTCAGATGTGTGCCTGTGAGTGTGAGGTGTTCCTGGGAGTCAGAGGTGTGCCTGGGGTGTGGGGTGTGCCTGGGGTATCGGAGGTGTGCCTGTCAGCGTCTGAGGGTGTATCTGGGAGTGTCAGCGGTGTGCCTGTGTGTGTCAGAGGGTACTGGGGAGTGTCAGAGGTACCTGGGAGTGTCAGGGGTGTGCCTGGGGAGTGTCAGAGGTGTGCCTGGGAGTGTCAGAGGTGTACCTTGGAGTATCAGAGGTGTGCTTGGGGAGTATCAGGGTGTGCCTGGGAGTGTCGGAGGTGTACCTGGGGTGTCGGAGGTGCCTCGGGTGCCTGAGTGCACCTGGGAGTGTCTGAGGTGCACTTGGGATTGTCAGGGGTGTACCTGAGTGTCAGATGTGTGTGCCTGGGGAGTGTCGGAGGTGTGCCTGGAAGTGTCAGAGGTGTGCCTGGGGTGTCTGAGGTGTGCCTGGGGAGTGTCAGGGGTGTGCCAGGGGTGTCTGGGGTGTACCTGGGGTCTGAGGGTGTGCCTGGGAGAAACAGAGGTGTACCTGGGGAGTGTCATGGGTGTTCCTGGGAGTGTCAGGAGTGTGCCTGAAGTGTCAGGGGTGTACCTGGGGTGTCAGTGGTGTGCAGTGTCTGGCTGTATACCTGAGTGTCTGAGGTGTGCCTGGCAGTGTTAGAGTGTACCTGGGAATGTCAGTGGTGTACCTGGGGAGTGTCAGCGGTGTGCCAGTGTCAGAGTGCACCTGGGGTGTCAGAGGTGTGCCTGAGTGTCAGAGGTGTGTCTGGGAGTGTTAGAGGTGTACCTGGGGAGTGTCTGGGGTGTGCCTGGAATGTCTGGGGTGTGCCTGGGGAGTGTCAGAGGGTACCTGGGGGTGTCTGGGGTGTGCCTGGGGTGTTGGGGAGTACCTCGGAGTGTGTCAGATGTGTACCAGGAGTGTCAGAGAATACCTGGGAGTGTCAGAGGTGTGCCTGGGAGTGTTAGAGGTGTGCCTGGGGTGTCTGGGTGTGCCTAGGGTGTCAGGGGGTGTGCCTGGGAGTGTCAGAGGTGTGCCTGGGGAGTGTCAGAGGTATCCTGGGGAGTATCAGGGGTGTACCTGAGTGTCAGAGGGTATGCCTGGGAGTGTCAGGTGTGCCTGGGGAGTGTCAGAGGTGTGCCTGGGTGTCTGGGGTGCACCTGGGATTGTCAGGGGGTGTGCCTGGGGGTGTCTGGGTTGTGCCTGGGAGTGTCAGAGTTGTCCTGGGGATTATCAGAGTTGTACCTTGGAGTAACAGGGTGTACCTGGGGAGTATCAGGTGTACCTGTCAGAGTCTGGTGTGTCTGGGGAGTGTCGGCGGTGCCTGGGTGTGTCAGAGGTACCTGGGGTGTCAGATGAGTACCTGGGGTGTCAGGTGTGCCTGGGAGTGTCAGAGTTGTGCCTGGGAGTGTCCGGTGTACCTTGGAGTAACAGAGGTGTACCTGGGAGTATCAGAGGTGTGCCGAGTGTGAGAGGTGTGCCTGGGGAGTGTCAGAGGGTGCACCTGGGGTGTCAGAGTGCACCTGGGGAGTGTCTGAGGTGCACCTGGGGAGTGTCTGGGGTGCATCTGGGAGTGTCTGGGGTGTGCCTGGGGAGGTTAGAGGTGTGCCTGGGAGTGTCTGGGGTGTACCTGGGAGGGGTGTGCCTGGGAGTGTGTCAGAATTGACCTGGGTGTCAGAGGTATACCTGGGAGTATCAGGGGTGTGCCTGAGAGTGTCAGTATACCTGGGAGTGTCAGGTGTGCCTGGGGTGTCTGGGGTGTACCTGGGGTGTCAGAGTTGTACCTGGGGAATCAGAGTTGTGTACCTGGGTGTCAGAGGTGCACCTGGGGTGTCAGAGGTGCACCTGGGGTGTCAGAGGATACCTTGGGTGTCAGTGGTGTGCAGGTGTCAGTTGTATACTGGGGTGTCTGAGGTGTGGGGTGTCTGGTGCATGGTGTCAGAGGTGTGCCTTGGAGTGTCAGAGGTGTGCCTGAGGTGTCGGAGGTGTGCCTGGAGGTGTCAGAGGGGTGTGCCTGGGAGTGTTTGGTGTGCCTGGGGTGTCTGGGGTGTGCCTGGGGTGTCAGAGGAACAGGGGTGTCAGAGGTGCACCTAAGAGTGTCAGAGATGTGCCTGTGAGTGTCAGATGTGTGCCTGTGGTGTCTGAGGTGTTCCTGGGGTGTCAGAGGTGTGCTGGGGAGTGTGAGAGGTGTGCTTGGGAGTATGGGAAGTGTGCCTGTCAGCGTCTGAGGTGTATCTGGGAGTGTCAGCGGTGTGTGTGTCAGAGGAGTACCTGGGGTGTCAGAGGAGTACCTGGGAGTGTCAGGGGTGTACCTGGGGAGTGTCAGAGGTGTACCTGGGAGTGTCAGAGGTGTACCTTGGGTATCAGAGGTGTGCCTGGGAGTATCAGGGTGTACCTGGGAGTGTCGGAGGTGTACCTGGGGAGTGTCGGAGGTGCAGGGCCTGGGGTGCACCTGGGGAGTCTGAGGTGCACTTGGGATTGTCAGAGGTGTGCCTGAGAGTGTCAGATGTGTGCCTGAGTGTCGGAGGTGTACCTGGGTGTCAGAGGTGTGCCTGGGCGTGTCTGAGGTGTGCCTGGGAGTGTCAGGGGTGTACCAGGGAGTGTCTGGGGTGTACCTGGGAGGGTCTGAGGGTGTGCCTGGGAGGAGACAGAGGTGTGCCTGGGGTATCATGGGTGTTCCTGGGGTGTCAGGGTGTGCCTGGGAGTGTCAGAGGTGTACCTGGGGGTCAGTGGTGTGCCTGGGGTGTCAGCTGTATGCCTGGGAGTGTCTGAGGTGTGCCTGGCAGTGTTAGAGGTGTGCCTGGGAATGTCAGTGGTGTGCCTGGGAGTGTGAGAGGTGCTGGGAGTGTCAGAGGTGCACCTGGGGTGTCAGTGCACCTGGGGAGTGTCTGAGGTGCACTTGGGAGTGTCTGAGGTGTTCCTGGGAGTGTCTGGGGTGTGCCTGAGAGTGTTAGAGATGTGCCTGGGAGTGTCTGGGGTGTACCTGGGGTGTCGGGGTGTACCTGGGGAGTGTGAGAGGTGCCTGGGGTGTCAGGGTATGCCTGGGGTATCAGGGTGTGCCTGAGAGTGTCAGAGGTATAACTGGGTGTCAGGTGTGCCTGGAGTGTCTGGTGCACCTGGGGTGTCAGAGTTGTACCTGGGAGTATCAGAGTTGCCTGGGTGTGTCAGAGGTGCACCTGTGAGTGTCAGAGGTGCAACTGGGAGTGTCAGAGGTGCACCTGGGAGTGTCAGTGGTGTACCTGGGAGTGTCAGTTGTATACTTGGGAGTGTCTGAGGTGTACCTGTGAGTGTCAGAGGTGTACCTGGGAGTGCCAGAGGTGTACCTGGGAGTGTCTGAGGTGTGCCAGTGTCGGAGTGTGTCTGGGAGTGTCAGAGGTGTACGTGGGGAGTGTCAGTGGTGTACCTGGGGGTGTCGGAGGTGCACCTGGGAGTGTCTGGGGTGTACCTGTGAGTGTCAGGGTGTACCTGGGAGTGTCAGAGGTGTACCTGGGAGTGTCTGAGGTGTGCCAGTGTCGGAGGTGTATCTGGGAGTGTCAGAGTTGTACGTGGGAGTGTCAGTGGTGTACCTGGGAGTGTCGGAGGTGCACCTGGGAGTGTCTGAGGTGTACCTGTGAGTGTCAGATGTGTACCAGTGAGTGTCTGAGGTGTTCCTGGGAGTGTCAGAGGTGTGCCTGGGAGTGTGAGAGGTGTACCCGGAGTATCGGAAGTGTACCTGTCAGCGTCTGAGGTGTACCTGGGAGTGTCTCAGGTGCACTTGGGAGTGTCAGAGGTGCACCTGGGAGTGTCTGAGGTGTACCTGGGAGTGTCAGAGTTGTACCTGGGAGTGTCAGAGGTGTGCCTTAGAGTGTCAGAGGTGCACCTGGGAGTGTCTGAGGTGTGCCTGGAGAGTCAGAGAAAGAACCAGGGGGTGTAGGAGTATGAGAGGAGTGTGAGAGGTGTGCCTGGGGTGTCTGAGGTGCACCTGGGAGTGTCTGAGGTGCACCTGGGGTGTCTGAGTTGCACCTGGGGAGTGTCTGAGGTGCCTGGGGTGTCTGAGGCACCTGGGGGTGTCTGAGGTGCACCTGGGAGTATGTGGGTTGGACCTGGGGTGTCTGAGGTGTGCCTGGGAGTGTCAGAGGTGTGCCTGGGGAGTGTGAGGTGTGCCTGAGGTGTCGGAGGTGTGCCTGGGGAGTGTCTGAGGGGTGTACTGGGGTGTCTCAGGTGCACTTGGGATGTCAAGGTGCACCTGGGGGTGTCTGAGGTGTACCTGGGAGAGTCAGAGAAAGAACCAGGGAGTGTGACAGGGTATAAGTGGGGGTGTGCCTGGGGTGTCTGAGGTGCACCTGGGAGTGTCTGGGTGCACCTGGGGGTGTCTGAGGTGCCTGGGAGTGTCTGAGGTGCACCTGGGGTGTCTGAGCACCTGGGGTCTGAGGTGCACCTGGGGAGTATGTGAGTTGTGCCTGGGGAGTGTCTGAGGTGTACCTGGGGTGTCAGAGGTGTGTGGGGTGTCAGAGGTGTACCTGAGAGTGTCGGAGGTGTACCTGGAGTGTCGGAGGTGTACCTGAGAGTGTCAGCGGTGTACCTTGGAGTATCAGAGGTGTACCTGGGTGTGGGGTGTGCCTGGGAGTGTCAGCGGATTACCTGGGGTGTCGGGGTGTGCCTGGGAGTGTCGGAGGGTGTACCTGGGGTGTCTGAGGTGTGCCTGGGAGTGTCTGAGGTGCCTGGGAGTGTCAGGTGCCTGGGAGTGTCAGAGGTGTACCTGGGGTGTCAGAGGTGTACCTGGGGTGTCTGAGGTGTACCCGAGTGTCAGGTGTATCTGGGAGTGTCAGGGGTGTGCCTGGGAGTGTGGGGTGTGCCTGGGGTGTCTGGGTGTGCCTGGGAGTGTAAGAGTGCCTGGTGTCTGGGGTGTACTGGGGTGTTGGGGAGTACCTGGGAGTGTCAGATGTGTACCAGGGAGTGTCAGAGAATACCTGGGAGTGTCAGAGTGTACCTGGGGTGTGAGGAGGTGAACCTGGGAGTATCAGGTATACCTGTCAGTGTCTGAGGTGAACCTGGCAGTGTCAGAGGTGTACCTGGAAATGTCAGCGGTGTACCTGGGTGTCAGAGGTCTCCTAGGTACACCTCACCTCCCAGGTACACCTCACACTCCCAGGTACTGACACTCCCAGGTACACCTCTGACACTCCCAGGTACACCTCTGTCCTCCCAGGTGCACCTCCCAGGCCCCACCTCACCTCCCATACTCTGTCACACTCCTGGTTTCTTCTGACTCTCCAGGTACACCTCAGACACTCCCAGGTACACCAGACACTTCCCAGGTACACCTCGGACACCATACACTCCCAGGTATCTCTGTCACTCAGGCACCCAGACTGCTACAGGCTGCCTCCCAGGTACAGACACTCCAGGTAAACACACACACCCAGGTACACCTCTGACACCTCTGGCACCTCAGGTCCCTCCCAGGTACACCTCCACATACTCCTGTCACACTCCTGGTTCTTCTCTGACTCCTCCCAGGTACACCTCAGACACTCCCAAGACATCCAGACTCCTAGATACCTGACACTCCCAGGCACCCATACACTCCCAGGTACTCCTCTGTCCTCCCAGTACACCCCAGACTACCAGTGCTTATCTGACACTCCCAGGTACCTGTGATACTCAGGTACACCCCAGACACTCCCAGGTAAACCCCAGACACTCCCAGGTACACCTCTGACACTCACAGGTACACCTTGACACTCCCAGGTACACCTCTGCACTCCCAGGTACACCTCTGACCTCCCAGGTACACCTCTGACACTCCCAGGTACGCCTCAGACACTCCCAGGTATACAGCTGACTCCCAGGTACACCACCCCCCCGGCACTCCCAGGTGCTTGACACCTACGAACACCTCTGACACTCCAGGTACACCACTGACACTGCCAGGTGAACCTCTGACACTCTCAGGTGCACCTCTGACACTCCCAGGTGCACCTCTGACACTCCCAGGCCTGTCCCGGCACTCCCAGGTACAAATCTGACACTCCTAGGTACCTCTGACACTCCTGGTACTCCACTCCAGGTACACTTCAGACACTCCCAGTTACACCTCAGACACTCCCAGGTACCTCACACACACACCCAGGTACACCTCCACGCTCCTAGTACACCTCCGACACTCCCAGGTACACCACGACACTTCAGGTACACTCCGACACTCTCAGGTACATCCGACACTGTCAGGTACACCTCTGACACTCTCAGTGCCTCTGACCTCCCAGGTACACCTCTGACACTCCCAGTGCCTCTGATGCTCCCAGGTACACCTCAGACACTCCCAGGTACACCTCAGACACTCCAGGTACACTTCAGACACTCCCAGGTACCTCAGACTCTCCCAGGTACACCTCAGATACTCCCAGGTACTCCTCAGACACTCCCAGGAACACCTCAGACACTCCCAGGTACCTCAGTCCTCCCAGGTACACCTCAGACTCCCAGGTGCTCAGACACTCCCAGGTGCAACTGAGACACTCAAGTACACCACTAAAACTCCCAGGTACACCTCAGACACACCCAGGTACCTCCGACACTCCTAGTACACCTCCGACACTCCCAGGTACACCTCCGACACTTCCAGGTACACCTCCGACATTCTCAGGTACACCTCCGACACTCTCAGGTACACCTCTGACACTCTCAGGTACCTCTGACCTCCCAGGTTTCCTCTGACCTCCAGGTCACACCTCTGATCTCCCAGGTACCTCAGGACCCTCCCAGGTACACCTCAGACCTCCCAGGTACATCTCAGACCTCCTGGGTGCACCTCAGACACTCCCAGGAACACCAGACACTCCCAGGTGCACCTCAAGCACTCCCAGGTGCACCTCAGACACTCCCAGGTGCACCTCTGACACTCCCAGGAACACCTCAGACACTCCCAGGTGCACCTCAAACACTCCCAGGTGCACCTCAGACACTCCCAGGTGCACCTCTGACCTCCAGGTGCACCTCAGACACTCCCAGGTACACCTCTGACCTCCCAGGTACACCACTGACATTCACTTGGGTACACCTCTGACCTGCCAGGTACACCTCAGACACTCCCAGGTACCCTCAGACACTCCCAGGTACCTAACTGATGCACTGAGGTACACCTCAGACACTCCCAGGTACACCTCAGACACTCCCAGGTGCTAACTGGCACTCCCAGGTACACCACTGACACTCCCAGGTGCAGTTCTGACCTCCCAGGCACACCTCTGACCTCCCAGGTACACCACCTAGCTGCCAGGTACACCTCAGACACTCCCAGGTATACAACTGCCTCCCAGGTACACCAGCACTCCCAGGTGCACCTCAAACACTCCCAGGTGCACCTCAGACACTCCAGGTGCACCTTTGACACTCCCAGGTGACCCCTGACACTCCCAGGTACACCTCTGACACTCCCAGGTACACCTCTGACACTCTCAGGTACAACTCTGACCTCCCAGGTACACACTGACATTCCCAGGTACACCTCTGACACTGCAGGTACTCCTCAGACACTCCCAGGTATCGCCCCAACCTCCCAGGTACACCACTGACATTCCCAGTGACTCCCCCGACCTCCCAGGCACCCCTGACACTACCAGAACACCCCTGACACTCCCAGGTACCTCAGACTCTCCCAGGTACACCTCAGACATTCCCAGGTATACAACTGGCACTCCCAGGTACCACTGACACTCCCAGGTGCAGTTCTGACACTCCCAGGCACACCTCTCCAGCCTCCCAGGTACACCACTGACACTGCCAGGTACACCTCAGACACTCCCAGGTATACAACCGCAGCCTCCAGGTACACCACTGACACTCCCAGGTGCACCTCAAACACTCCCAGGTGCACCAGACACTCCCAGGTGCCTTTGGCCTCCCAGGTGCACCCCTGACACTCAAGGTACACCTCTGACCTCCCAGGTACACCTCTGACCTCCTCAGGTACAACTCTGAAACTCCCAGGTACACCACTGACATTCCCAGGTACACCTCTGACACTGCCAGGTGCTCCTCAGACACTCCCAGGTATACAGTGACACTCCCAGGTACACCACTGACATTCCCAGGTACTCCCCTGACACTCCCGGTACACCCCTGACACTACCAGGAAACCCCTGACACTCCCAGGTACACCTCAGACTCTCCCAGGTACCTCAGACACTCCCAGGTATACAACTGGCACTCCCAGGTACACCACTGACACTCCCAGGTGCAGTTCTGACACAGGCACACCTCTGACACTCCCAGGTACACCACTGACACTGCCAGGTACACCTCAGACACTCTCAGGTATACAACTGACACTCCCAGGTACACCACCTGACCTCCCAGGTGCACCTCAAAGCACTCCAGGTGCTCAGACACTCCCAGGTGCCCTGGCACTCCCAGGTGCACCCCTGGCCTCCCAGGTACACCTCTGACCTCCCAGGTACACCTCTGACACTCTCAGGTACAACTCTGACCTCCCAGGTACAACTGACATTCCCAGGTACACCTCTACACTGCCAGGTACTCCTCAGACACTCCCAGGTATACAGCTGACACTCCCAGGTACACCACTGACATTCCCAGGTACTCCCCTGACCTCCCAGGTACACCCCTGACACTACCTGGAACACCCTGACACTCCAGGTACACCTCAGACTCTCCCAGGTACCTCAGACACTCCAGGTACACCTCACACCTCCCAGGTACACCCCTGACACTCCCAGGTACACCTCTGGCCTCCCAGGTACTCGGCTCCAGGTGCACCTCAGACACTCAGGTGCCTCTCACACTCCCACATACTCCTGTACACTCCTGGATCTTCTCTGACTCTCCCAGGTACACCTCAGACACTCCCAGGTACACCTCAGACACTCCCAGGTACACCTCAGACACTGGGTACACGGCCTCCCAGGCACACCCCATACACTCCCAGGTACTCCTTTGTCACTCCCAGGTACACCCCAGACACTACCAGTGCTTCTGTGACACTCCAGGTACTTCTCTGATATTCCCAGGCACACCCAGACACTCCCAGGTAAACCACTGACACTGCCAGGTACCAGACACTCCCAGGTATCACAACCTCCCAGGTACACCACCCAGCCTCCCAGGTACCTCTGACACTGCAGGGACACCTCTGACACTGCCAGGTACACCACTGCCAACCTCCCAGGTACACCCTGAGACTCCCAGGTACACCCTGACACTACCAGGAACACCCTGACACTCTGGTACACTTCCAGACTCTCCGGTACACCTCAGACCTCCCAGGTACCTCACACACTCCCAGGTACACCCCTGACTCTCCCAGGCACCTCCACACATTCCCCAGGTACACCTCACATACTCCCAGGTGCACCTCAGACACTCCAGGTGCTCCTCAGACACTCCCAGGTGCACCTCAGACACTCCAGGTGCACCTCAGACACTCCCAGGTCACTTCAGACACTCCCAGGTACACCCCTGACACTACCAGGGACACCCCTCACACTCCCAGGTACACCTCAGACTCTCCCAGGTACACCTCAGACACTCCCAGGTATACAACTGGCCTCCCAGGTACACCACTGACACTGCCAGGTACACCTCAGACACTCCCAGGTACACCACTGACACTGCCAGGTACACCTCAGACACTCCCAGGTATACAACTGCCTCCCAGGTACACCACTGACACTCCCAGGTGCACCTCAAACCTCCCAGGTGCACCTCAGACACTCCCAGGTGCACCTTTGACACTCCCAGGTGCACCCCTGACCTCAGGTACACCTCTGACACTCCAGGTACACCTCTGACCTCTCAGGTACAACTCTGACACTCCCAGGTACACCACTGACATTCCCAGGTACACCTCTGACACTGTAAGTGCTCCTCAGACACTCCCAGGTATGCAGCTGACACTCCCAGGTACACCACTGACATTCCCAGGTACTCTGACACTCCCAGGTACACCTATTTCTGGGAACACCCCTGACACTCCCAGGTACACCTCAGACTCTCCCAGGTACCTCAGACACTCCCAGGTACACCTCACACACTCCCAGGTACACCCCTGACCTCCCAGGTACACCTCTGACACTCCAGGTACACCTCTGACACTCCCAGGTGCACCTCAGACCTCCCAGGTACACCTCTCACCTCCCACATACTCCTGTCCACCTCCCTGGTTCTTCTCTCTGTCTCCCAGGTACCTCAGACACTCCCAGGTACACCTCAGACACTCCCAGGTACACCTCAGACACTTACAGGTACACCTGACCTCCCAGGCACACCCCATACACTCCAGGTACCCTCTGTCACTCCCAGGTACACCCCAGACACTACCAGGTACTTCTCTGACACTCCCAGGAACTTCTCTGATACTCCAGGTACACCCCAGACACTCCCAGGTAAACCCCAGACACTCCCAGGTACACCTCTGACACTCCCAGGTACACCCTCTGACCTCCCAGGTACACCTCCTGACACTCCCAGGTACACTCCTGGATACTCCCAGGTACCAGACACCCCAGGAACACCTCAGACACTCCCAGGTACACCTCAGTCACTCCCAGGTAGCCACTCCCAGTCACTCCCAGGTGCACCTCAGACACTCCCAGGTGCAACTGAGACACTCCCAAGTACACCACTGACACTCCCAGGTACACCTCTGACACTCCCAGATACACCTCAGACACTGACAGGTACACTTCCGATACTCCTAGGTACACCTCTCACGCCCCAGGTACACCTCTGACACTCCCAGGTACTCCACTGACACTCCCTGTACCTCTGACACCCCAGGTACGCCTCAGACACTCCCAAACACCACAGACACTCACAGGTACACCTGACACTCACAGGTACACCTCTGACACCCCAGATACACCTCAGACACTCCCAGGTACACCTCAGACACTCCCAGGTACACCTCAGACACTCCCAGATACACCTCAGACACTCCCAGGTACACCTCAGACACTCCCAGGTACATCTCTGGACACTCCCAGGCACACCTCAGACACTCCCAGGTACACCCTCAGACACCCCAGGTACACCTCAGACACTCCCAGGTACACCTCAGCCTCCCAGGTACACCTCAGACACTCTCAGGTGCACCTCAGACACCCCAGGTGTGCCAGACACCCCAGGTGCACCTCAGACACTCCCAGGTGCACATCAGACACTCCCAGGTACCCCACTGACACTCCCAGGTACCACCTCTGACGGTGCCAGGTACACCTCAGACACCCCAGGTATACAACTGACACCCCAGGTACACCACTGACACTCCCAGGTACACCTCTGACACCCCAGGTGCACCTCAAACACTCCCAGGTGCACCTCAGACACTCCCAGGTGCACCTCTGACACTCCCAGGTGCACCCCTGACACTCCCAGGTACACCTCAGACACTCCCAGGTACACCTTAGACACTCCCAGGTACTCTTCTGACATTCCCAGGTACTCCTCTGACACACCCAGGTACACCGCTGACACTCCCAGATACACCTCAGACTCTGACAGGTACACTTCCGATACTCCCAGGTACACCGCTCACACTCCCTGGTACACCTCTGAGACTCCCAGGAACACCTCAGACACTCACAGGTACACATCTGACACTCACAGGTACACCTCTGACACTCTTAGGTGCACCTCTGACACTCCCTGGTACTCCTCTGACACTCCCAGGTACACCTCAGATACTCCCAGGTACACCTCAGACACTCCCAGGTACACCTCAGACACTCCCAGGTACACCTCTGACACTTCTAGGTACACCTCCGACACTCTCAGGTACACCTCTGACACTCTCAGGTACACCTCTGACACTGCCAAGTGCACGTCAGACACTCCCACGTACACCTCAGACACTCCCAGGTTCACCTCAGACACTCCCAGTGGCACCTCCGACACTCCCAGGTACACCACTGACACTCCCACGTACACCTCTGACACTGCCAGGTACACCTCAGACACTCCCAAGTATACAACTGACACTCACAGGTACACCACTGACACTCCCAGGTGCACCTCAGACACTCCCAGGTGCACCTCTGACACTCCCAGGTGCCCCTCTGACACTCCCAGGTACAACTCTGATACTCCCAGGTACAACTCTGTCACTCCCAGGTACAACTCAGACACTCCCAGGAACACCCCTGACACTCCCAGGTGCACCTCAGACACTCCCAGGTACACCTCTGACGCTCCCAGGTACACCCCTGACACTCCCAGGTACACTCCAGACACTCCCAGGTACACCTGACACTCCCAGGTATACCTCTGAAACTCTCAGGTACACCCGTGATACTCCCAGGTATACCTCTGACACTCCCAGATACACTTCTGACATTCCCAGGTACACCCCTGACACTCCCAGGTACACCCCAGACACTCCCAGGTACACTTCTAACACTCTCAGGTACACCTCAGACACTCCCAGGAACACCTCAGACACTCCCAGGTGCACCTCAAACACTCCCAGGTGCACCTCAGACACTCCCAGGTCCACCTCTGACACTCCCAGGTGCACCTCTGACACACCCAGGTACACCGCTGACACTCCCAGATACACCTCAGACACTGACAGGTACACTTCCTATACTCCCAGGTACACCTCTCACACTCCCAGGTACACCTCTGACACTCCAAGGTACTCCACTGACACTCCCACTACTGCACCAGCACTCCCAGGTGCACTTCGGCACTCCCAGGCACACCTCTGACACTCCCAGGTACACCACTGACACTGCCAGGTACACCTCAGACACTCCCAGGGATACAACTGACACTCCCAGGTACACCCGGCCTCCCAGGTGCACCTCAAACACCCCAGGTGCACCTCAGACACTAACCAGGTGCACCTCTGACACTCCCATGTAATGAGTGATTGTCAGACCAAAGCTTACAGCCCAGAATTATATCGCATATAACAGCAAGTACACCACAGACCTCGTGGCTCCACCACATTCCAGGTTGACACACCTCAGGTCGCCCGCTAATGACGTGAGCCGGTGACCTACAACCGCACCTAGCCAAGACACCTGGCCAGGACCACACCTGCACACAATTATCCAGATCAAACCAGTTTAGTGTTAATTGGTAGAGGTCAGAAGCCGGCTGGGCCGACCCCATATAAAGGCCCTACAGTCCCGTCCACGGGCATTCCTATTCCATTATCATTCTGGTTGCTGTCTCTCTCTCCCGTTCGGGTCGTCACTCGGTTCACTAAGCAGAGTCACGCACATCCCCTCCCCAGGTCGGGAGGGAGACCTCCCGACCGGACCACGGCGTCGCCAGCTAAGCAGACTTTCCCATAGGAGGTAGCCCAGCCAGCACTCACTGGGCCTCCGTCAGGGTACACGTGAGTCTTGTCAGAACGTCCTAGGGTGAGTTACCTACTGTGGGAAGTGTATTCATTCAGGTGTGTCCGAGAGTCAGTGTCAAGTAACGTAAAGCATAACGTGTTAGTACCCCGATATAATAGTGATATTAATGTGTCCATGTCATTGAGTGAATTAATAAATAGTTGTATCGAAGAGGTGTTTAACAAGTTGTCCCTTTAAGAAGTGATATATGTGTATTGACATACGAGATAAGATAAGCGTAGTGACGCTGTGCAAATAACATCCAGGCCACGCTACCAAGTTTCCTACCTTTACATTCCTTTTTATCTTTACATTCCTATACTCTATACTCTCTCCTATATATATATATCTTCCTCTTCTCTGTTTATTATGTCGCATTACACCCAGGTGCACCCCTGACACTTCCAGGTACACCTCTGACACTCCCAGGTACACCTCTGACACTCTCAGGTACAACTCTGACACTCCCAGGTACACCACTGACATTCCCAGGTACACCTCTGACACTGCCAGGTACACCTCCGACACTCCCAGGTATACAGCTGACACTCCCAGGTACACCACTGACATTTCCAGGTACACCCCTGACACTCCCAGGTACACCCGTGACACTACCAGGAACACCCCTGACACTCCCATGTACACCTCAGACTCTCCCAGGTACACCTCAGACACTCCCAGGTACACCTCACACACTCCCAGGTACACCCCTGACACTCCCAGGTACACCTCAGACACTCCCAGGTACACCTCACATACGCCCAGGTGCACCTCAGACACTCCCAGATGCTCCTCAGACACTCCCAGGTGCACCTCAGACACTCCCAGGTGCACCTCAGACACTCCCAGGTGCACCTCAGACACTCCCAGGTGCACCTCAGACACTCCCAGGTACACCTCTCACACTCCCACATACGTCTGTCACACTCCCTGGTTCTTCTCTGACTCTCCCAGGTACACCTCAGACACTCCCAGGTACACCTCAGACACTGCCAGGTACACCTCAGACACTTCCAGGTACACCTGACACTCCCAGGCACACCCCATACACTCCCAGGTAAACCTCTGTCACTCCCAGGTTCAACCCAGACACTACCAGGTACTTCTCTGACACTCCCAGGTACTTCTCTGATACTCCCAGGTACACCCCAGACAATCCCAGGTAAACCCCAGACACTCCCAGGTACCTCTGACACTCCCGGTACACCTCTGACCTCCCAGGTACACCTCTGACACTCCCAGGTACACCTCTGACCTCCCAGGCACCTCTGACACTCCCAGGTACACCTCAGACACTCTGAGGCAGCCAGCCTCCCAGGTACACCACTCCAGCACTCCCAGGTGCACCTTGTTGCCTACCAGGAACACCTCTGACCTCCCTGGTACTTCAACTCTCCCAGGTACACCTCAGACACTCCCAGGTACACCTCGAACCTCCCAGGTACACCTCAGACACTCCCAGGTACCTCAGACACTCCCAGGTACCTCCAGACTCCCAGGTACCTCAGACACTCTCAGGTGCACCTCAGACACTCCCAGGTGTGCCTCGAACCTCCCAGGTGCACCTCAGACACTCCCAGGTGCACATCAGACCCTCCAGGTACACCACGACCTCCCAGGCCTCTGACGGTGCCAGGTACACCTCAGACACTCCCAGGTATGCAACTGAGCCTCCCAGGTACACCACTGACTCCCAGGTACACCTCTGACACTCCCAGGTGCACCTCTGCACTCCCAGGTGCACCTCCTGACACTCCCAGGTACAACTCTGACACTCCAGGTACAACTCTGACACTCCCAGGTACACCTCAGACACTCCCAGGTACACCTCAGACACTCCCAGGTACTCTGTGACACTCCCAGGTACTCCCCTGACACAGGTACAGCCCAACACTCCCAGATACACCTCAGACTCTGACAGGTACCTTCCCGTACTCCCAGGTACCTCTCCCTCCCAGGTACACCTCTGCTCAGGGGCTTACCTCAGACACTCACAGGTACACATCTGACACTCCCACAGGTACCTCTGACACTCTTAGGTGCACCTCTGACCCTCCTGGTACTCCTCTGACACTCCCAGGTACACCTCAGAACCTCCCAGGTACACCTCAGACCTCCCAGGTACACCTCCAGACACTCCCAGGTACACCTCTGACCTTCCAGTTACACCTCTGACACTCCCAGGTACACCTCTGACACTCTCTCAGGTACACCTCTGACTCTCCCAAGTGCACCTCAGACACTCCCAGGTACACCTCAGACACTCCCAGGTACCTCAGATACTCCCAGGTGCACCGCCTGCTCTGATGCACCACTGACACTCCCACGTACACCTCTGACACTGCCAGGTACGCCTCAGACACTCCCAAGTATACAACAGCTTGCTCCCAGGTACACCAATGACACTCCCAGGTGCACCTCCTGACACTCCCAGGTGCACCTCAAGCACTCCAAGTACACCAGCCAGCACTCCCAGGTGCACCTCTGACACTCCCAGGTACCTCTGACCTCCAGGTACCTGTGTGCTCCCAGGTGCCTCTGATACTCCCAGGTGCCTCTGACACTCCCAGGTGCCTCTGACACTCCCAGGTACAACTCTGATACTCCCAGGTACAACTCTGACACTCCCAGGTACAACTCAGACACTCCCAGGTACACCCTTCACACTCCCAAGTGCACCTCAGACACTCCCATGTGCCTCAACCTCCCAGGTACACCCCCAACACTTCAGGTACACCCCAGACACTCCCAGGTACCCACGACACTCTAGGCATCACCTCTGACACTCTCAGGTACACCCCTGATACTCCCAGGAATACCTCTGACACCTCCCAGGTACACCTCTGGCACTCCCAGGTACACCCCTGACACTCCCAAATACACCCCCAGACACTCCCAGGTACCTTCTAACACTCTCCAGGTACACCTCAGACACTCCCAGGAACACCTCAGACACGCCCAGGTGCACCTCAGCACTCCCAGGTACCTCAGACACTCCCAGGTGCACCTCTGTACTCAGGTGCACCTCTGGCCTCCCAAGTGCTGGCCTCCCAGGTACACCACTGACATTCCCAGGTACACCTCAGACACTCCCAGGTACACCACTCACCTCTGCCAGGTACACCTCAGACACTCCCAGGTATACAACTGACACTCCCACGTGCACCACTGACACTCCCAGGTGCACTTCTGACCTCCCAGGCACCTCTGACACTCCCAGGTACACCTGACACTGCCAGGTACACCTCTGACACTCCCAGGACTACAACTGACACTCCCAGGTACACCACTGACACTCCCAGGTGCACCTCAAACACTCCCAGGTGCACCTCAGACATAACCAGGTGCACCTCTGACCTCCCAGGTGCACCCCTGACACTTCCAGGTACACCTCCTGACACTCCCAGGTACACCTCTGACACTCTCCGGTACAATTCTGACTCCCAGGTACACCACTGAGCTTCCCAGGTACACCTCTGACACTGCCAGGTACACCTCCGACACTCCCAGGTATACCTTCAGCTGCTCCCAGGTACTACTGACATTTCAGGTACACCCCTGACACTCCCAGGTGCACCGTGACACTACCAGGAACACCCTGGCCTCCCATGTACACCTCAGACTCTCCCAGGTGCCTCAGACACTCCCCGGGTACACCTCACACTCCCAGGTACACCCCTGACACTCCCAGGTACCTCCAGACACTCCCAGGTACACCTCACATACGCCCAGGTGCACCTGAGCACTCCCAGGTGGTCCTCAGGCTTGCTCAGGTGCACCTCCAGGCACTCCCAGGAGTGCACCTCGAACACTCCCAGGTGCACCTCAGACACTCCCAGGTGCACCTCAGACGCTCCCAGGTACCTCTCCTCCCCGCCTCCTGTCACACTCCTGGTTCTCTTTGCTCTGGCTCTCGGGTACACCTCCAGACACTCCAGGTGCACCTCAGACCTCCCAGGTGCATCAGACGCTTCCAGGTACACCTGACACTCCCAGGCACCCCATACACTCCCAGGTACTCTCCTGTCCTCCCAGGTACACCCCAGACACTACTAGGTTCTTATCTGACACTCCCGGTACTTCTATGATGCTCCCAGGTACACCCAGACACTCCCAGGTAAACCCCAGGCACTCCCAGGTGCCTCGGCCTCTGGGTACCTCCCAGCCTCCAGGTACCTCCCAACACTCCCAGGTACCTCTGGCCTCCCAAGTACACCTCTGACGCCTCCCAGGTACACCTCAGACACTCCCGGTGTCTGGCCCCAGCCTCCCAGGTACACCACCCAGCCTCCCAGGTGCACCTTTGACCTACTGGAACACCTCTGGCTCCCAGGTGCACCACTGACACTGCTAGGTGAACCTCTGACACTCCCAGGTACACCTCGGCACTCCCAGGTGCACCTCTGAGCCTCCCAGGTCCCAACTCCAGGCACTCCAGGTCCTGTCTGACACTCCTAGGTGCACCTCCTGACACTCCCTGGTACTCTCCAGCCTCCCAGGTACACCTCGAACCTCCCAGTTACACCTCAGACACTCCAGGTACACTTCAGACACACCCAGGTACACCTCCGACACTCCCCAGTACACCTCCGACCTCCCAGTACACCTCCGACACTTCAGGTACACCTCCGACTTCCTCTCTCGCAGTACCTCCGACTTCACTCAGGTACACCTCTGGCACTTTCTCAGGTACTCAGCCTCCCAGGTACACCTCTGGCCTCCCCAGGTACACCTCTGATGCTCCCAGGTACACCTCAGATACTCACGTGCTCTGAACCTCCAGGAACACCTCAGACTTGAGTGCACCTCAGTCTCCCACAGGTACACCTCGGGCATCTGGGTGCACCTCAGACACTCCCAGGTGCAACTGGGGCTTTACTCCAAGTGCCACCACACCTAACACTCCCAGGCCACCTCAGACACACCAGGTACCTCCGACCTCCCTAGTACACCTCCGACACTCCCAGGTACCTCCGACGCTTCAGGTACACCTCCGACACTCTCAGGTACCTCCGACACTCTCAGGTACACCTCTGACACTCTCAGGTACACATCTGACACTCCCAGGTACACCTCTGACACTCCCAAGGTACACCCAGACACTGCTGGAGTGCTTCTCCCCAGCCTCCCAGGTAGCTTCTCTCTGATACTCCCAGGTACACCCCCAGACACTCCCAGGTAAACCCTAGACCTCCCAGGTACACCTCCCAGCACTCCCAGGTACCTCAGGCACTCAGGCCACCTCGAACCTCCCAGGCACACCCATACCTCCCCAGGTACTCCTCTGTCCTCCAGGTACACCCCAGACACTACCAGGTACTTCTCTGACACTCCCAGGTACTTCTCTGATGCTCAGGTACACCCCAGACGCTCCCAGGTAACCCTAGACGCTCAGGTACACCTCTGACCTCCCAGGTGCACATGGCTGTGATTGATATCAGACACTCCCGGGTAATACAACAACACAACCTCCCCAGGTACACCACTGACACTCCCAGGTGCACCTCAAGCTTGCTCCAGGTGCACCTCAGGCACTCCTGGTGCCTCTGACCTCCCAGGTGCACCTCAGCCTCCCAAGGTACCTCTGACACTCCAAGTACACCTCCCAACCTCTCAGGTAGCTCTGACTTCTCCCAGGTACACCACTGACATTCTGGTACACCTCTGGCTGCCAGGTACACCTCTGGCACTGCCAGGTACACCACCCAACACTCCCAGTGCCCCTAGAACTCCCAGAGTACACCCCAACCCTACCAGGGGCCACACCCCTGACACTCCTGGTACCTTCAGGCCTCTCCCAACACCTCCAGACCTCCCAGGTACACCTCACACTCCCAGGTACACCTGACTCTCCCAGGTACACCTCAGACACTCCCAGGTACACCTCCACATACTCCCAGGTGCACCTCAGACACTCCCAGGTGCTCCTCAGACACTCCCAGGTGCTGAACCTCCCAGGTGCACCTCAGACACTCCCAGGTGCACCTCAGACACTCCCAGGTGCACATCAGACACTCCCAGGTGCCTCAGACGCCTCCCAGGTACCCCTGACACCTGGGAACACCCCTGACTCTCTGGGTACCTCCCAACACTCCAGGTACACCTCAGACACTCCCAGGTATACAGCTGACCTCCCAGGTACACCCCTGACACTCCCAGGTGCACCTTGACACTACCAGAACACCTCTGACACTCCCAGGTACACCTGACTCTCCCAGGTACACCTCAGACACTCCCAGGTACACCTCCACATACTCCCAGGTGCACCTCAGACACTCCAGGTGCTCCTCAGACACTCCCAGGTGCCTCAGACACTCCCAGGTGCACCTCAGACACTCCAGGTGCCTCAGACACTCCCAGGTGCATCCAGACCTCCCAGGTACACCCTGAGACTCCCAGGTACACCCCTGACACCACCAGGACACCCTGACACTCCCAGGGTGTCCTCCTGACACTCCCAGGTACACCTCAGACACTCCCAGGTATACAACTGACACTCCCAGGTACACCACAACACTCCCAGGTGCACCTTGACACTACCAGGAACACCTCTGGCCTCCAGGTACACCACTGACACTGCCAGGTGAACCTCCTGACACTCCCAGGTACACCTCTGAGCCTCCCAGGTGCACCTCTGGCACTCCCAGGTACAACTCCGACACTCCAGGTACAACTCTGGCCTCCTAGGTACACCTCTGACACTCCTGGTACTCCTCTGACACTCCCAGGTACACCTCAGACCTCCCAGTTCCTCAGACACTCCCAGGTACACCTCAGACACACCAGGTACCTCGGACGCCTCCTAGTACACCTCCGGCTCTCCAGGTACCTCCGACACTTCCAGGTACACCTCCGACACTCTCCAGGTACCTCCGACACTCTCAGGTACACCTCTGATACTCTCAGGTACACCTCTGACACTCTCAGGTACAACTCTGCACCTCCCAGGTACACCACTGACATTCCCAGGTACACCTCTGACACTGCCAGGTACCTCCGACACTCCCAGTGTAGCCCAGACACTCCCAGGTACACCACTGACATTTCAGGTACACCCCTGACACTCCCAGGTACACCGTGACACTACCAGGAACACCCCTGACACTCCCAGTGCACACCTCAGACTCTCCCAGGTACCTCACACCTCCCAGGTACCTCCACACCTCCCAGGTACACCCCTGACACTCCAGGTACCTCAGACACTCCCAGGTACACCTCACATGCTCCCAGGTGCACCTCAGACACTCCAGGTGCTCCTCAGACACTCCCAGGTGCACCTCAAACACTCCCAGGTGCACCTCGAACCTTCCCAGGTGCACCTCAGACACTCCCAGGTGCACCTCAGACACTCAGGTACACCTCTCACACCTCCCACATACTCCTGTCACACTCCCTGGTTCTTCTCTGACTCTCCCAGGTACACCTCAGACCTCCCAGGTACACCTCAGACACTCCCAGGTACACATCAGACACTTCCAGGTACACCTGACACTCCCAGGCACACCCCATACACTCCCAGGTACTCCTCTGTCCTCCCAGGTACACCCAGACACTACCAGGTTCTTATCTGACACTCCCAGGTGCTATGATGCTCCCAGGTACACCCCAGACACTCCCAGGTAAACCCCAGACACTCCCAGGTACACCTCCCGGCTCTGGGTACACCTCCGACCTCCCAGGTACCTCTGACCTCCCAGGTACACCTCTGACACTCCCAGGTACACCTCCTGACACTCCAGGTGCACCTCAGACACTCCCAGGTTACAGCTGACACTCCCAGGTGCACCATTGCTCCAGGTGCACCTGACACTGAGACACCTCTGAGCCTCCCAGGTACACCACTGACACTGCTAGGTGAACCTCAACCTCCCAGGTACACCTCTGACACTCCCAGGTGCACCTCTGAGCTCCCAGGTACAACTCTGACACTCCCAGGTACAACTCTGACACTCCTAGGTACCTCTGACACTCCTGGTACTCCTCTGACACTCCCAGGTACCTCAGACACTCCCAGTTACACCTCAGACACTCCCAGGTGCACTTCAGACACTCCCAGGTACACCTCCGACACTCCTAGTACACCTCCGACCTCCCAGGTACACCTCCGACACTTCGGTACACCTCCGACACTCTCAGGTACACCTCCGACACTCTCAGGTGCACCTCTGACACTCTCAGGTACACCTCTGACACCTCCCAGGTACACCTCTGACCTCCCAGGTACACCTCTGATGCTCCCAGGTACACCTCAGATACTCCCAGGTACTCTGGACCTCCCAGGACACCTCCGACACTCCCAGGTGCACCTCAGTCACTCCCAGGTACACCTCAGACACTCCCAGGTGCACCTCAGACACTCCAGGTGCAACTGAGAGCACTCTAAGTACCACTGACACTCCCAGGTACACCTCAGACACCCAGGTACACCTCCGACACTCCCTAGTACACCTCCGACACTCCCAGGTACACCTCCGACACTTCCAGGTACACCTCCGACACTCCCAGGTACCTCCGACACTCTCAGTGCACACCTCTGACACTCTCAGGTACACCTCTGACACTCCCAGGTACACCTCTGACCTCCCAGGTACCTCTGACCTCCCAGGCCTCTGATACCCCCCAGGTACACCTCAGACACTCCCAGGTGCACCTCAGACACTCCCAGGTACACCTCAGACACTCCCAGGCACCCCATACCTCCCAGTACTCCTCTGACACTCCCAGGTACACGAACACTCCCAGGTGCTTCTCTGACACTCCCAGGTACTTCTCTGACACTCCCAGGTACACCCCAGACACTCCCAGGTACACCCTAGACACTCCCAGGTACACCTCCTGGCCTCCCAGGTACCTCTTGTGCTGCCAGGTAAACCTCAGACCTCCGGTAGCCACAACTGACACTCCCAGGTACACCACCGACACTCCCAGGTGCCTCAAGCCTCCCAGGTGCACCTCAGACACTCCTGGGTGCACCTCTGAGCACTCCCAGGTGCACCTCCTGACACTCCCAGGTACACCCTCCTGACACTCCCAGGTACACCTCTGACACTCCCAGGTACACCTCCTGACACTCCCAGGTACACCTCAGACATTCCCAGGTACACCTCCTGACACTCCCAGGTACACCTCTGACACTGCCAGGTACACCACCCTGACACTCCCAGGTACACCTGAGACTCCCAGGTACACCCCCTGACACTCCCAGGAACAACCCTGATCCTCCTGGTGCCTTCAGACTCTCCCAGGTTACACCTCAGACACTCCCAGGTACACCTCAGCCTCCCAGGTACACCCTGACACTCCCAGGTACCTCAGACACTCCCAGGTACACCTCACACACTCCAGGTGCACCTCAGACACTCCCAGGTGCACCTCTGACACTCCCAGGTGCCCTCAGACATCCCAGGTGCACCTCAGACACTCCCAGGTACACCTCTGACACTCCCAGGTACACACTCAGACACTCCCAGGTGCACCTCAGACACTCCCAGGTACACCCCTGACACTACCAGGTAACACCCTGACACTCCCAGGTACACCTCTGACTCTCCCAGGTACACCTCAGACACTCCCAGGCTACACCCCAACCTCCCAGGTACACCTCTGACACTCCCAGGGTACACCCAGCTGACACTCCCAGGGCACCTCTCCGACACTCCCAGGTACACCCCTGACACTCCCAGGTACACCTCAGCACTCCCACACCTCACATGCTCCCAGGTGCACCTCAGACACTCCCAGGTGTCTCAGGCCTCCCAGGTGCACCTCCAGACACTCCCAGGTGCACCTCCAGACACCTGAAGTTGCTCAGACACTCCCAGGTGCACCTCAGACACTCCCAGGTACACCTCTCCACACTCCCATACTCTGTCACCTCCCTGGTTCTTCTCTGACTCTCCCAGGTACACCTCAGACCTCCCAGGTACACCTCACACACACTCCCAGGTACACCTCAGACACTTCCAGGTACACCTGACACTCCCAGGTACACCCACCTCCCAGGTGCTCTCTGTCACTCCCAGGTACACCCCTGACACTCCCAGGTACCTCTGACACTCCCAGGTACTGTCTGATGCTCCAAATTTTAGACACTCCCAGGTAACTCCAGACACTCCCAGGTACACCTCCACACTCCCAGGTACACCTCTGACACTCCCAGGTACCTCCTGACACTCCCAGGGACACCTCCCCAGCTCCCAGGTACACCTCTGACACTCCCATGTGCACCTCAGACACTCCCAGGTACACCTCCTGACACTCCCAAGGTGCACCTCTCCTCCCAGGTACACCTCTGATGCTCCCAGGTCACCTCTGACACTCTCAGTACACCTCAGACACTCCCAGGTTCACCTCAGACATGACAGTACCTCCGTACTCCCAGGTGCACCTCTGACACTCCCAGGTACACCTCTGACACTCCCAGGTACTCCTCTGACACTCCCTGGTACACCTCTGACCTCCCAGTGCCTCCCTAACACTCCCAGGTACACCCCAGACACTCCCAGGTACTCCTATGACACTCCCAGGTACCTCAGACACTCCAAGGTACACCCCAGACACTCCCAGGTACACCTCCTGACCTCCCAGATACAACTCCGACACTCCAGGTACACCTCAGACTCTCCCAGGTACACCTCTGAGCACTCCCAGGTACACCTCTGACACTCCCAGGTGCAACTCTGACACTCCAGGGTACACCTCAGACACTCCCAGGTACACCTCAGACACTCCCAGGTACCTCCGACACTCCCAGGTACACCTCCGACACTCCCAGGTACACCTGGCCTCCCAGGTACACCTCCGACACTCCCAGGTACCTCCTGATACTCCCAGGTACACCTCTGTTGCCAAGGTACCCATGACACTCCCAGGTACAACTCTGACACTCCCAGGGTACACCACTGACACTCCCAGGTACTCCTCGACACTCCCAGGTACTCCTCTGTACACCCAGGTACACCGCTGACACTCCCAGATACACCTCAGACTCTGACAGGTACCACTTCCGATACTCCCAGGTACACCTCTGACACTCCCAGGTACCCATCTGACACTCCCAGGTACACCTCAGACACTCCCAAATGTCTGTGACACTCCCAGGTACACCTCTGACACTCCCAGGTGCACCTCTGACACTCCCAGGTGCACCTCTGACCTCCAGGTGCACCTCTGACATCTCCCAGGTACAACTCTGATGCTCCCAGGTACAACTCTGACACTCCCAGGTACAACAGACACTCCCAGGTACACCCCCTGACACTCCCAGGTGCCTCAGACCTCCCAGGTGCACCTCAGACACTCCCAGGTGCACCTCTGACACTCCCAGGTACACCTCTGACACTCCCAGGTACACCTCTGACACTCCCAGGTACCTCAGACACTCCCAGGTACCTCAGACACTCCCAGGTACACCCCTGACACTCCCAGGGTACACCTCAGACACTCCCAGGTACCTCTGACACTCCCAGGTACACCTCAGCACTCCCAGGTGCACCCTGACACTCCCAGTACCTCTGACACTGCCAGGTACACCTCAGACCTCCCAGGTATCACCTGGCCTCCCAGGTACACCCCTGACACTTCCAGGTACCTCAGACACTCTCAGGTACACCTCTGACACTCCAGGTACCTCTGACACTCCAGGTATACAACCCCAGCACTCCCAGGTACAACTCTGACACTCCCAGGTACAACTCGGCACTCCCAGGTACAACTCTGACACTCCCAGGTACACCTCCAGACACTCCCAGGTACACCTCTGACACTCCCAGGTACAACTCCTGACATCCCAGGTACACCTCCAGACCTCCCAGGTACACCTCAGACACTCCCAGGTACACCTCCCAGCCTCCCAGGTGCACCTCAGATGCCTCCAGGTACACCTCCTGACACTCCAGGTACACCTCCTGACACTCCCAGGTACACCCCTGACACTCCCCAGGTACACCCCAGACACTCCCAGGTACACTTCGGCCTCCCGGTACATTCAGCCTCCAGGTACACCCCTGACACTCCCAGGTACCTCTGACACTCCAGGTACCTCTGACACTCCCAGGTACACCCCTGACACTCCCAAGTACTGAACACTCCCAGGTACACTTCTAACATCTCAGGTACACCTCAGACCTCCCAGGTACACCTCAGACACTCCCAGGTGCACCTCAAACACTCCCAGGTGCACCTCAGACACTCCCAGGTGCACCTCTGACACTCCCAGGTGCACCCTGGCCTCCCAGGTACACCTCTGACCTCCCAGGCACACCTCTGACACTCTCAGGTTAAACTCTGACATTCCCAGGTACACCACTGACATTCCCAGGTACACCTCTGACTGCCAGGTACACCTCAGACACTCCCAGGTATACACCTGAGCACTCCCAGTGCCACTGACACTCCCAGGTACACACCTGACACTCCCACCCCTGACACTCCCAGGAACACCCCTGACCTCCCAGGTACCTCAGACTCTCCCAGGTATACCTCAGACACTCCCAGGTACACCTCAGACACTCCCAGGTACACCTCCTGACACTCCCAGGTACCACCTGACACTGCAGGTGCACCTCAGACACTCCCAGGTATACAACTGACACTCCCAGGTACCACTGACACTCCCAGGTACCTACTGACACTCCCAGGTACACCTCTGACACTCCCAGGTACACCTCTAACACCCACAGGTGCACCTCCGTCTCCCAGGTACCTCTCCCATCCCAGGTACCTCTGACACTCCCAGGTACTCCACCTGACACTCCCAGGTACACCTCCGCCTCCCAGGTACACCTCAGACACTCCCAGGTACACCTCAGACACTCCAGGTACCTCTGACACTCCCAGGTACACCTCAACTTTCCAGGTACACCTTCGACACTCCCAGGTACACCTCTGACACTCTCCAGGTACACCTCTGACACTCCCAGGTGCCTCTGACACTCCCAGGTACACCTCAGACACTCAGGTAACCTGCACACTCCCAGGTACACCACTGACACTCCCAGGTACACCTCCTGACACTCCCAGGTACACCTCTGACACTCCCAGGTGCCTCTGACACTCCAGGTACACCTCTGACACTCCCAGGTACACCTCGACACTCCCAGGTACACCTCTGACCTCCCAGGTACACCTCAGACACTCCAGGTACACCCCTGACACTCCCAGGTACCTCCTGACACTCCCAGGTACACCTCTGACACTCCAGGTACACCCCTGACCTCCCAGGTGCCTCCTGACACTCCCAGGTACACCTCTGACACTCCCAGGTACACCTCTGACCTCTCAGGTACACCCTGACACTCCCAGGTACACCTCTGACAGTGCCAGGTACACCTCAGACACTCCCAGGTATACAACTGACACTCCCAGGTACACCACCCCACTCCCAGGTACACCTCTGACACTCCCAGGTACCTCTGTGACCTCCCAGGTACAACTCTGACATTCAGGTACAACTCTGACCTCCCAGGTACCTGAACACTCCCAGGTACACCTCAGACACTCCCAGGTACACCCTGACACTCCCAGGTACACCTCAGACCTCCCAGGTACACCTCTGACACTCCCAGGTCACCTCCTGACACTCAGGTACACCCCTGACACTCCCAGGTACACCTCTGACACTCCCAGGTACACCTCTGACACTCCCAGGTACCTCCAGACACTCCCAGGTACACAACTGACCTCCAGGTAAACTCTGACACTCCCAGGTACAACTCTGACACTCCCAGGTACAACTCTGACACTCCCAGGTACACCTCAGACACTCCCAGGTACACCTCAGACACTCCCAGGTACACCCCTGACACTCCCAGGTACCTCAGACACTCCCAGGTACACCTCTGACACTCCCAGGTACACCTCTGACACTCTCAGGTACACCCCTGACACTCCCAGGTACACCTCTGACAGTGCCAGGTACACCTCAGACACTCCCAGGTATACAACTGACACTCCCAGGTACAACTCTGACACTCCCAGGTACAACTCTGACACTCCCAGGTACAACTCTGACACTCCCAGGTACACCTCAGACACTCCCAGGTACACCTCAGACACTCCCAGGTACACCCCTGACACTCCCAGGTGCACCTCAGACACTTCCAGGTACACCTCTGACACTCCCAGGTACACCTCTGACACCCAGGTACACCCGGCTCTCCCAGGTACACCCCAGACACTCCCAGGTACACTTCTGAACCTCCCAGTTACAATTCTGACCTCCCAGGTACACCCCTGACACTCCCAGGTACACCTCTGACACTCCCAGGTACCTCTGACACTCCCAGGTACACCCCTGACACTCCCAGGTACACCCCAGACACTCCCAGGTACACTTCTAACACTCTCAGGTACACCTCAGACACTCCCAGGTACACCTCAGACACTCCCAGGTGCACCTCAAACACTCCCAGGTGCACCTCAGACACTCCTAGGTGCACCTCTGACACTCCCAGGTACACCTCAGACACTCCTAGGTGCACCATGACACTCCCAGGAACACCTCTGAGCACTCCCAGAGTACACCTCCTGACACTCCCAGGTACATCTCCGACACTCCCAGGTACACCTCCGACACTCCCAGGTACACTTCTTACACTCCCAGGTACTCTTCCGACACTCCCAGGTACACCTCTGACACTCCCAGGTACACCGCTGACACTCCCAGGTACACCTCTGACACTCCGAGATACATCTCTGACACTCCCAGGTACTCCACTGACACTCCCTGGTACACCTCTGACACTCCCAGGTACACCTCTGACACTCCCACGTACACCGTTGACACTCCCAGGTACTCCACTGACATTCCCTGGTACACTTCTGACACACCCAGGTAGCGTCCGACACTCCCAGATACACCTCTGACACTCCCAGGTATATCTCTGACACTCCCAGGTACACCTCTGACACTGCCAGGTACAGCTCTGACACTCCCAGGTACCTCTGACACTCCCAGGTGCCTCTGACTGCTCCCAGGTAGCTCCTGACACTCCCAGGTACGTCTGATAATCCCAGGTACACCTTTGGCCTCCCAGGTACTCACTGACATTCCCAGGTACACCTCTGACACTCCAGGTACACCGCTGACACTGCCAGGTCCACCTCCGACACTCCCAAGTACACCTCCGACACTCTCAGGTACACTTCTCACACCTCCAGGTGCACCTGCGACACTCCCAGGTACACCTCTGACACCCCCAGGTACACCTCCGATAATCCCAGGTACACCTCTGATACTCCCAGGTACACCTTTGAGACTCCCAGGTACTCCACTGACACCCCCAGGTACACCGCCAACACTCCCAGATACACCTCTGACACTCCCAGGTACACCTCTGACACCCCCAGGTACACCTCCGATAATCCCAGGTACACCTCTGATACTCCCAGGTACAACTTTGAGAATCCCAGGTACTTCACTGACACTCCCTGGTACTCCTCTGACACTCCCTGGTTCACTTCTGAGACTCCCAGGTACACCTCTGACTATCCCTGGTACACCTCCGATATTCCCAGGTACACCTCCGATATTCCCATGTACATCTCCGATACTCCCAGGTACACCTTTGAGACTCCCAGGTACTTCACTGACACTCCCTGGTATACCCCTCACATTCCCATGTACACCTCTGACTCTCCCAGGTACACCTCTGATACTCCCAGGTACACCTCTGACACTCCCAGGTCCGCCTCCGACACCCCCATGTACAACTCCGACACTTCCAGGTAAACCTCCGATACTCCAAGGTACACCTCTGACACTCCCAGGTACACCTCTGACACTCCCTGGTACACCTCTGACACTCCCAGGTACACCTCAGACACTCCCTGGTACACCTCCGACACTCCCAGGTACAGCTCTTTCACTCCCTAGTTATCCCCTGACACTCCCAGGTACACCTCAGACACTCCCAGGTACACCTCAGACACTCCCTGGTACACCTCTGACTTTCCCAGGTACACCTCTGACACTCCCAGGTACACCTCTGACACTCCCAGGTACACCTTTGACATTCCTAGGTACTCCACTGACATTCCCTGGTACACCTCTAACACTCCCAGGTACACCGCTGACACTGTCAGGTACACCTCCGACACTCCCAAGTACACCTCCGACACTCCCAGGTACATTTCTCACACTCCCAGGCACACCTCCGACACTCCCAGCTACTCCTGTGACACTCCCAGGTACACCTCCGACACTCCCAGGTACACCTCTGACACTCCCATGTACACCTCTGACACTCCCAAGTACTCCACTGACAATCCCTGGTACACTTCTGACACTCCCAGGTAAGCGTCCGACACTCCCAGATACACCTCTGACACATCCAGGTACATCTCTGTCACTCCCAGGTACACCTCTGACACTGCCAGGTACAGCTCTCACAATCCCAGGTTCTCCTGTGACACTCCCTGGTACACCTCCGACACTCCCAGGTACACCTCTGACACTTCCAGGTACACCTCTGACACTCCCAAGTACTCCACTGACATTCCCTGGTACACTTCTGACACACCCAGGTACGCGTCAGACACTCCCAGATACACCTCTGACCTCCCAGGTATATCTCTGACACTCCCAGGTACACCTCTGACACTGCCAGGTACAGTCTGACGATCCCAGGTACACCTCTGACACTCTGAATACACCTCAGACACTCCCTGGTACACCTCTGACACTCCCCAGGTACCTCTCTCACTCCTGGGTTTTCACCTGACCTCCCAGGTACACCTCAGACACTCCCAGGTACACCTCAGACACTCCCAGGTACACCTCTGACACTCCCAGGTACACCTCAGACACTCCTAGGTACACCTCTCACACTCCCAGGTACAACTCTCACACTCCCAGGTGCTCCTGTGACACTCCCTGGTACTTCTCTGACACTCCCAGTTACACCTCAGACACTGCCAGGTACACCTCAGACACTCCCAGGTACACCTTAGACACTCCCAGGCACACCTCTGACACTCCCAGGTACACCGCTGACACTGCCAGGTACACCTCTGTCACTCCATGTGCACCTCCGACACTCCCAGGTACACCTATGACACGCCCAGGTACTCCACTGACACTCCCTGGTACACCCCTGACAGTCCCAGGTACACCTCCGACACTCCCAGGTGCACCTCTGACACTCCCAGGTGCACCTCTGACACTCCCAGGTACACCTCTGACACTCCCAGGTACAACTCTGACACTCCCAGGTACACCTCAGACCTCCCAGGTACTCCTCTGACACACCCAGGCCACACCGCTGACACTCCCAGATACACCTCAGACACTGACAGGTACACTTCCGATACTCCCAGGTACACTTCGTACTCCCAGGTACACCTCTCACACTCGCAGGTACACCTCTGACACTCCCAGTAACACCTCAGACACTCCCAGGTATACAGCTGACAATCCCAGGTACAACTCTGACACTCCCAGGTGCACCTCGAACACTCCCAGGTGCACCTCTGAGCCTCCCAGGTGCACCTCTGACACTCAAGTGCACCTCGACACTCCAGGTACACCTCTGACACTCCCAGGTACACCTCCAGACACTCCCAGGTGCCTCAGGCTCCCAGGTACACCTCAGACACTCCCAGGTACACCGCCCAGCTGCTCCCAGGTACACCTCAGACACTCCCAGGTACACCTCTGACACTCCCAGGTACACCTCCTGACACTCTCAGGTACACCCCTGACACTCCCAGGTACACCTCTGACACTCCAGGTAGCCTGGCACTCCCAGGTACAACTCTGGCTCCCAGGTACAACTCTGACACTCCCAGGTACAACTCTGACACTCCCAGGTACACCTCAGAGCTCCCAGGTACCTCAGACACTCAGGTACACCTGAGACTCCCAGGTGCACCTCAGACACTTCAAGTACCTCTGACCACTCCCAGGTACCTCCTGACACTCCCAGGTACACTGACTCTCCGGTGCACCCCAGACCTCCCAGGTACACTTCTGACACTCCCAGGTACAATTCTGACACTCCCAGGTACACCCCTGACACTCCCAGGTACACCTCTGACCTCCCAGGTACCTCCTGCCTGCTCCCAGGCCTTCAACCTCCCAGGTACACCCCAGACACGAGCAGGTACACTTCTAACACTCTCCAGGTACACCTCTGACACTCCAGGTACACCTCTGATGCTCCCAGGTACACCCCTGACACTCCCAGGTACACCCAGACACTCCCAGGTACACTTCTAACACTCTCAGGTACACCTCAGACACTCCCGTGCCTCAGTCCTCCCAGTGCACCTCAAGACACCTCCCAGGTGCACCTCAGACACTCCCAGGTGCACCTCTGACACTCCAGGTGCACCTATGGCCTCCCAGGTACACCTCTGACACTCCCAGGCACACCTCTGACACTCTCAGGTTAAACTCTGACATTCCCAGGTACACCACTGACATTCCCAGGTACACCTCTGACACTGCCAAGGTACACCTCAGACACTCCCAGGTATACAGCTGACACTCCCAGGTACACCACTGACCTCCCAGGTACACTACACTCCCAGGTCACCCCTGACCCTCCCAGGAACATCCCTGACCTCCCAGGTACACCTCAGACTCTCCCAGGTTCCTCAGACACTCCCAGGTACACCTCAGACACTCCCAGGTACACCTCTGACACTCCCAGGTACTCCTCTGACACACCCAGGTACACCGCTGACACTCCCAGATACACCTCAGACACTGACAGGTACACCTCTGACACTCTCAGGTACACCCCTGACACTCCCAGGTACACCTCTGACAGTGCCAGGTACACCTCAGACACTCCCAGGTATACAACCCAACCTCCCAGGTACACCACTGACACTCCCAGGTACACCACTGACCTCCCAGATACACCTCTGACACTCCCAGATACACCTCAGACACTGACAGGTGCCTTCCGATACTCCCAGGTACCTCCACACGCTCCCAGGTACACCTCTGACACTCCCAGGTACTCCCACCCAGCATTCCCTGGTACTCCTCTGACCTCCCGGTATGCCTCAGACACTCCCAGGAACACCACAGACACTCCGGGTACACCTCTGACCTCCCAGGTACACCTCTGACACTCTCAGGTACACCGTGACACTCCCAGGTACACCTGACAGTGCCAGGTACACCTCAGACTCCCAGGATACAACTGACTCTCCCAGGTACACCTCTGACACTCCCAGGTACACCACTGACACTCCCAGGTACACCTCTGACACTCCAGGTACAACTCTGACATTCCCAGGTACAACTCTGACACTCCCAGGTACCTCAGACACTCCCAGGTACACCTCCAGACACTCCCAGGTAAACCCTGACACTTCAGGTACACCTCAGACCTCCCAGGTACACCTCTGACACTCCCAGGTACACCTCTGACACTCTCAGGTACACCCCTGACACTCCAGGTACACCTCTGACAGTGCCAGGTACACCTCGGACACTCAGGTATACAACCTCTGACACTCCCAGGTACAACTCTCACTGCTCCTGGGTACACCTCTGACACTCCAGGTACAACTCTGACACTCAGGTACACCTCAGACACTCCCAGGTACACCTCAGACACTCCCAGGTACACCCCTGACACTCCCTGGGTGCACCTCAGACTCTTCAGGTGCACCTCTGACACTCCCAGGTACACCTCTGACACTCTCAGGTACACCACACCAGCCTCCCAGGTACACCTCCTGACACTCCCAGGTACAACTCTGACATTCCCAGGTACAGCCACTCAGCACTCCCAGGTACACACCTGGCACTCCAGGTACACCCCTGACCTCCCAGAACATCCCTGACACTCCCAGGTACACCTCAGACTCTCCAGGTATACCTCAGACACTCCCAGGTGCCTCAGACACTCCCAGGTACACCTCTGACACTCCCAGGTACTCCTCTGACACACCAGGTACACCTCTGACACTCAGATACACCTCAGACACTGCCAGGTGCACACCTCCTGACCTCTCAGGTACACCCTGACACTCCCAGGTACACCTCTGACAGTTCCAGGTACACCTCAAACACTCCCAGGTATACAACTGACCTCCCAGGTACACCACCAGCACTCCAGGTACCACTGACACTCCCAATACACCTCTGACACTCCCAGATACACCTCAGACAACGACAGGTGCTTCCGATACTCCCAGGTACACCTCTCGCTCCCAGGTACACCTCTGACACTCCAGGTACTCCACTGACACTCCCTGGTGCTCTCTGACACTCCCAGGTATACCTCAGACACTCCCAGGAACACCACAGACACTCACAGGTACACCTCTGACACTCCCAGGTACACCTCTGACACTTCCAGGTACACCTTCGACACTCTCAGGTACACCTCTGACACTCTCAGGTACACCTCTGCCACTCCCAGGTACCTCTGCAGTGCCAGGTACACCTCAGACACTCCCAGGTGTCACAACCCCAACCTCCCAGGTACACCTCTGACCTCCCAGGTACACCTCTGACACTCCCCAGATTGCACCAGCAATGCAGTAACCCCTTC
>NW_024747322.1:0-5149 GCF_018991925.1 Homarus americanus
GCTGACAATCCCAGGTACACCTCAGTCAATACCAGGTACACCTCTGACACTTCCAGGTACACCCCTGACACTTCCAGGTACACCACTGACACTCCCAGGTACACCAATGACACTCCCAGGTACACCACTGACACTCCCTGGTACACCTCTAACACTCCCAGGTACACCAATGACACACTCGTGTACACCTTTGACACTTCCAGGTACACCCCTGCCACTTCCAGGTACACCAATGATTCTCCCAGGTACACCGCTGACACTCCCAGGTACACCGCTGACACTGCCAGGTACACCTCAGACACTTCCAGGTGCACCTGTGACACTCCCAAGTGCACCTCCCCTGACACTCCCAGGCACACCTCCTGACACTCCCAGGTACCTCCGACTCTCAGGTGCACCTCTGACACTCCCAGGTACCTTCTCACACTCCCAGGTGCCTCTGGCCTCCCAGGTACACCTCTGGCACTCCCAAGTACACCTCTGATACTCCGAGGTACACCTCTGACACTTCCAGATACACCTCTGACAATCCCAGGTACACCAATGATACTAACAGGCACACCTCTGACACTCCCACGAACACCTCCGATACTCCCAGGCACACCTCAGACACTCCCTGGTTCACCTCTGACACTCCCTGGTTCACCTCTGACACTCCCTGGTACACCTCTGACAATCCCAGGTACACCTCTTACAATCCCTGGTTCTCCCCTGACACTCCCAGGTACACCTCAGACACTCCCAGGAACACCTCTGACACTCCCAGGTACTACTCTGACACTCCCAGGTCCACCTCTGACACTCCCAGGTACACCTCTGACACTCCCAGTTACACCTCCGACACTTCCAGTTACACCCCTGACACTCCCAGGTACACCCCTGACACTCCCAGGTACAACTCTGATACTCCCAGGTACACCTCTGACACTTCCAGATACAACTCTGACACTCCCAGGTACACCAATCACACTCCCAAGTACAACTCTGACACTCCCAGGTACACCACAGACACTACCAGGTACACCTCTGACACTCCCAGGTACTCCTTTGACGCTGCCAGGTACTCCTCCGACACTCCCAGGAACACCTCTGACACTCCCAGGTACACCTCTGACACTCCCAGGTACACCTCCCTGACACTCCTGGGAACACCTCTGACACTCCCAGGTACACCTCTGACACTCCCAGGTACACCTCTGACACTCTCAGGTACATCTCTCATACTCCCAGGTACACCTCTGACACTTCCAGATACACCTCTGACACTTCTAGGTACACCAATGACACTACCAGTTACACCTCTGATACTCCCAGGTACACCTCCGATACTCCCACGTACACATCAGACACTCCCTTGTTCTCCTCTGACACTCCCTGGTTCACCTCTAACACTCCCTGGTACACCTCTGACACCCCAAGGTGCACCTCTTACACTCCAGGGTACACATCCGACACTCCAAGGTACACCTCTGACACTCCCAGGTAACACCTCTGACACTCCTAGGTACTCCTCTGACACTCCCTGGTACACCTCTGACACTCCCAGGTACACCTCTTACACTCCCTGGTTCTCCCCTGACACTCCCAGGTACACCTCAGACACTCCAAGGTACACCTCAAACACTCCCAGGTAAACCTCTGACATTCCCAGGTACACCTCTGACACTCCCAGGTACACATCTTACACTCCCTGGTTCTCCCCTGACACTTGGAGGTACACCAATGACACTACCAGTTACACCTCTGACACTCCCAGGTACACCTTCGATACTCCCAGGTACACCTCCGATACTCCCAGGTACACATCAGACACTCCCTTGATCTCCTCTGACACTCCCTGGTTCACCTCTAACACTCCTTGTTACACCTCTGACACCCCAAGGTGCACCTCTTACACTCCCAGGTACACCTCCGACACTCCAAGGTACACCTCTGACACTCCCAGGTACACCTCCCCAACCTCCAAAGGTGCTCCTCTGACACTCCCTGGTACACCTCTGACACTCCCAGGTACCTCTTCCTCCTGGTTCTCCCCCAAGCCTCCCAGGTGCACCTCAGACACTCCCAGGTGCACCTCTTACACTCCCAGGTGCACCCCTGACACTCCCAGGTACACCCCTGACACTCCCAGGTACACCCCAGAGACTCCCAGATACACCTCTGACACTCCCAGGTACACATCTCACACTCGCAGGTACACCTCTGACACTCCCAGGAACACCTAAGACATCCCAGGTACACCTCAGACACTCCCAGGTAAACCTCTGACATTCCCAGGTACACCTCTCACACTCCCAGGTACACCTCTTACACTCCCTGGTTCTCCCCTGACACTCCCAGGTACCCCTCTGACACGCCAAGGTACACCTCTGACACTACCAGGTACACCTCTGACACTCGCAGGTACTACTCTGACACTCCCAGGTACACCTCAGACACTCCCAGGTACACCTCAGTCACTCCCATGTACACCTCAGTCACTCCCAGGTACATCTCTGACACTCCCAGGTACACCTCTGACACTCCCAGGTAAACCTCTGACATTCCCAGGTACACCCGTGACACTCCCAGGTACTCCTCTGACACTGCCAGGTACACCTCATACACTGCCAGGTATACCTCAGACACTACCAGGTGGACCTGTGACACACCCAAGTGCACCTCTGACACTCCCAGGCACACCTCTGACACTCCAAGGTACACCTCTGACACTCCAAGGTACACCGCGGACACTCCCAGGTACACCGCTGACACTGCCAGATACACCTCTGACACTCCATGTACACCTCAGACACTTCCAGGTACACCTCAGACTCTTCCAGGTACACCTCAGACTTTCCCAGGTACACCTCTGACACTCCCAGATACACCGCTGTCACTCCCAGGTACACCCCTGACACTCCCAGTTACACCCCTGACACTCCCAGGTACACCTCTGACAATCCCAGGTACACCTGAGGCACTGCCAGGTACAACTCTAACACTTCCAGGTACAACCCTGACACTTCCAGGTACACCTCTGACACTCCCAGGTACACCAATGACACTCCTAGGTACACCAATGACACTCCCAGGTACACCTCTGACACTTCCAGGTACACCCTTGACACTTCCAGGTACACCTCTGACACTCCCAGGTACACCAATGACACTCCCAGGTACACCAATAACACTCCCAGGTACACCTCTGACACTTCCAGGTACACCTCTGACACTCCCAGGTACACCTCTGACACTCCCAGGTACACCTCTGACACCGTCAGGAACACCTCTGACTCTCCCAGGTACACCTCTGACACTCCCAGGTGCACCTCTGACACTCTCAGGTACATCTCTGATACTCCCAGGTACACCTCTGACACTTCCAGATACACCTCTGACACTTCCAGGTACACCAATGACACTACCAGTTACACCTCTGACACTCCCAGGTACACCTCCGATACTCCCAGGAACACCTCCGATACTCCCAGGTACACATCAGACACTCCCTGGTTCTCCTCTGACACTCCCTGGTTCACCTCTAACACTCCGTGGTACACCTCTGACACCCCAAGGAGCACCTCTTACACTCCCAGGTACACCTCCGACACTCCAAGGTACACGTCTGACACTCCCAGGTACACCTCTGACACTCCTAGGTACTCCTCTGACACTCCCTGGTACACCTCTGACACTCCCAGGTACACCTCTTACACTCCCTGGTTCTCCCCTGACACTCTGGTGTACACCTCAGACACTCCCCAAGCACACCTCAGACACTCCCAGGAACACATCAGACACTCCCCAGGCAAACTCTGACATTCCCCAGGCACACCCCTGACACCCCAGGCACACCCCACACCCCTGGCTCTCTCCCTGACACACCCCAGGCACACCTCAGACACCCCAGGCACACCCCAGACACCCCAGGCACACCCCAGACACTCCCCAGGCAAACCTCCTGACATTCCAGGCACACCCCTGACACCCCAGGCACACTTACACTCACTGGTTCTCCCTGACACCCCAGGCACCCTCTGACACCCTGCAAGCACACCTCTGACACTTGCACACCTCTGACACTGCAAGTACCTATTTGACCTCCCAGGTACACCTCTGACACTCCCAGGTACACCAATGACACATCCAGGTACACCTCTGAGACTTCCAGGTACACCTCTGACACTCCCAGGTACACCTCTGACAATCCCAGGTACACCTCTGCTACTCTTAGGAACACCTCTGACACTCCCAGGTACACCTCTGATACTCCCATGTAGACTTCTGACACTCCCAGGTGCACCTCTGACACTCCCAGGTACACCTCTGATACGCCCAGGTATACCTCTGACACTCCCTGGTATTCCTCTGACACTCCCAGGTACACCTCTTACACTCCCAGGTACACCGATGACACTGCAAGATCACCTCTGACATTCCCATGTACCTCAGGCAACGCTTCCAGGTACCACCTCCAGACACTCCCAGGTACACCTCAGACCTCCCAGGTACACCTCTGACACTCCCAGGTACACCGCGGTCCTCCCAGGTACACCCCTGACATCCCAGTTACACCCATGACACTCCCAGGTACACCTCTGACAATCCCAGGTACACTCGGCCTTCCAGGTACCCCTGACACTTCCAGGTACCTCTGCTTTCCAGGTACCTGTGGCCTCCCAGGTACACCTCCGTGCTCCCAGGTACACCTCTGGCCTTCCAGATACACCTCTAACACTCCCAGGTACACCAATGACACTACCAGGTACACCTCTGACACTCCCAGGTACACCTCCGATACTCCCAGGTACACCTCCGATACTCCCAGGTAAACCTCAGACACTCCCTGGTTCACCTCTGACACTCCCTGGTTCACCTCTAACACTCCCTGGTACACCTCTGACACCCCAAGGTGCACCTCTTACTCTCCCAGGTACACATCCGACACTCCAAGGTACACCTCTGACACTCCCATGTAACACCTCTGACACTCTTAGGTACTCCTCTGACACTCCCTGGAACACCTCTGACACTCCCAGGTACACCTCTTACACTCCCTGGATCTCCCCTGACACTCCCAGGTACACCTCAGACACTTCAAGGTAAACCTCAAACACTCCCAGGTACACCTCAGACACTCCCAGTTACATCTCTGACACTCCCAGGT
>NW_024747323.1:0-18046 GCF_018991925.1 Homarus americanus
CCCAGGGTGAGGTAAAAAGGCCGATGATTGGAGTCAAGCTGATTCAGAGTTTAATGACTTCCCCATGGCTGATCCGAGTGCTGACCAGGAGAATGGTGACTTTGTCCCTAACCCAGAAAATAATGATCCCAAACCTTCCAGGCATAAGATTCGAAATAGGAAAGATATCCCGAGCATAGCTCTGGCCAGCATGCGACACCACACTGGTCTCAGAGAAACTGCAGAGATAGCAACAGCTGCCTGGATTGACGGTGGTTTTGTAGATATACGAGACGAATATGCTGTAATATGTAACTGTACTATTTACCATTATTGTTTCGGGACTCTGTATTATATGTTATAATCATACTCCCTTTAGTCACTGAATGTTAGTTCATGTTTTAGGCACATGCGCGCTGTACGCGCATGCGCAGATAGAGATACCGGGAGAGATTCCAAGACAGGACGCTGTTCCCCCTGTCTTAACTCCTTTTGTGTGTTTGTCCCAGAAATAGAACTTACGAACTTGACACCAGTGTGTTTCCTTCACCCCTGATTGGAAGTATCACCTGGGTCTCCCACATGGCGCAGTGTTTAGCTGGGACATCACATTATTCAGAATTGGAGTGGACACAGAATCTCTCTCGGAGCCGCCATCTTGTCAACTCCCCCCTGTCGAGTGGATCTCAGCGCTACCTCCACACGATATTCCTGGATTTACAGTGCAGTGTTGTGAAGTGCTTTTTCAGTGTTGTGTGTGCCCTTTAGTGTCTTTAAAGTGTTTCCCCGTGTTCCTGCACTTTTTACAAAAGAGGGAAGCCTATTTAAGACCTAGGGGAGAGCTCGCTCGCCAGCCTGCCTCGAGTACACGCACGAACGAACGCACACACACACTCACAGACGCTCGCAGTTATCTTCCATTTAAAGACGACTGCTTTTCTGCTCACTTATTAATTACAGTAATTGTGAGAGAAATAAACCAGGCCATATGGAAGATCAGGAATTTATTGGGTTTTCTTCAGATACCCAACAAGCCCAACTTTAGATGGATGTCGGTGCAATTAGTGGACTCAAAGTGGATCAAGCGGCCCCACCCACCCTTAGCCCCCACTACACACGTCCGCAATCTGCCACAGGTGTCGACTTCCTCCATTTAATTCAGTTTTTGGAAGAAAACCGACGACAAGACGACATCAGGAGGCGACAGGAAGACGATGAACGAAGACGTGAAGAGAATCACAGACGTCAACAAGAAAATGCCAGATTCAGTGCCATTATCGAGTTGTTGGCACCTGTTACCCTTCAAGCAGCTACTACACCTGCCTCTTCGTCCACAGGTGCACCTGCAGGGTCCTCTTCAACTTCTTTGCCCCCCCCACAGAAAGCACTCGCTCAGAGTCCACCGCCACTCCAAGCTGATGCCTCGTTCCAGGTATTCCGTGAATGGCGTCGGAGGTGGGACGATTATTCGATGATGGTCGATTTATCAAGGTTGCCTAGGGAGAAACAGCTGATCCAGATGAGGATGTGTCTCACCCTAGAGATGCAACGTATCCTGGAGCACACCCTGCAAATTCCCCACAACACAGACAAGACTGTGAAGGACGTCTTGGATGCTTTACAGACGCATATCAAGGGTCTCCGCAACGAAGCTCTGCGTAGGAGAGAACTTCTCAGTTGTAAGCAGCTGGAGGGTGAGTCATTTGCAGATTTTTACGTACGACTCAGACGCATCGCTGAGGAGGTTGACGTTTGTCCTGGGAACTCGTCGACTTGTGAGGAAACACAGCTGAAGATGATTATCCTCATGGGCGTGCGGGACGAAGAGCTAATTCAGAAGCTTATCTCCCTCGACACTGCCTCTTCTCTACAGGATGTTGTCACCACCTGCCGCTCTTACGAAGCCACCAGAAGTGCGACTTCTGCCATTCGTGCTCCATCTAACCAGCTGTGTGCCATCTCCGCATATAAGAAGAACAAAGGACGTGACCGGACTTCAGCTTCACATCCGACTTCAGCTTCACATCCGACTTCAGCTTCACATCCGACTTCAGCTTCGCTTCAGCTTCGCATCATCTTCAGCATCACTTCAGACTTCGACGCCAGGTCATTCCTGCCAGTATTGTGCTCGTCGGCATGGTTCTGAATGCCCTGCCGCTGACAGCACCTGCAATAACTGTGGCCGTCGTGGTCATTGGGCTAGGACACTGAAGTGCCCTGCCAACAACGTTCAGTGCCGCGCCTGTAGCCGCATTGGACACTATGACAAATGCTGTCAGTCAAAGAAGAAGAATGATACTACTTGCAAGTCTCAGGCGGCGAAGAACAAGCGCTGTCGTCGCGTGGGATCCTCTTCTTCCCCTGTCAGCAAGACACCTCAGCCCATCTGTGTTCACCTGTCATATGGCGACATTACATCCCGTATCCAGATGCTTCCTGACACAGGTGCGGACGTCACAGTCATCGGCACAAGACACCTCGACATTCTGGGGATCCCTAGGAGCAGTTTGCAGCCACCGTCAACTTCTACAACGCTCACCGCAGACGGTTCTACAATGGCACCTGCTCTGGGTACATTTCAGGCTACCCTCACCCTAGGTAAGCAGTCATGTTCTGCCAGGATTCAGGTCCACAAAGGTGGTCAGATGCCACTACTGTCTTATGGCCACTGTCAAGAGTTGGCCATAATATCTTCAGACTTCCCTAAGCCAATTCTGGAAATAAAACATGTCAATAACGACAACCCTACGAGGCCCTTTGAGTCCGTCTCTGCGGATTTCTTCGTTGTGGCGGGAAAGCCCTTTCTCGTCATCGCCGACCGGCTCTCAGGTTGGCCTGTTGTCGTTCCCTGCGGAGGCAACACTACTGCCTCTCATACAGTACGTATGTTCTGTCGCTATTTCCGGGAAGTTGGTGTCCCTCTCCGCCTGAGGACTGACGTCGGGCCCCAGTTCACCAGCAACGACTTCCGGGACTGCATGGAGCGATGGGGAGTTTATCATGTGGTGTCCTCGCCACATTATCCCCAGTCCAATGGACATGCTGAGGCTGCCGTAAAGTCCGTCAAGCATCTTATCCTCAAGACGGCACCCTCAGGTAACATTGACTGTGAAAAGTTTGACCGGGGTTTATTGGAATTGCGGAATACCCCCAACTTCACAGGTCGCTCCCCAGCACAGATGTTATACGGCCACCCACTACGGTCATGTGTCCCTGCCCATCCTGAGTCCTTCTCGAGGGAGTGGCAGGCCAAGACCGAGGACTGTGATCGTCGTGCAGCCGCCCGTGCTGACCAGGTAAAGGCACAGTACGATCAGCACGCCCGACCCCTTCCCAGGTTGAGTATCGGGCAAACTGTTCGGATTCAAGACCCGACGTCTCACCGCTGGGACAAGGTCGGGGTTGTCATGGGCTGCGGCAAGACCAGGGATTACGAGGTCCGTCTCCCTAGTGGTCGGTATGGTGGCGGAATTGCCGCTTCCTTCGTCCAGTACCGTCCTCTAGTGGTGATCCCCTCCCCCACATCCCTGTGAACCCTTGCTTGGACGAGAAAAGTAAGTCCTCATTCAGTGACCCCCCAGTTTTCCCCACGTCACTCTCAAAGGCTCCTGGAAAAAGAGTCCGCTCGAGATTGCACTACAAGCGTGAGGGGGGAGGGAGGTGTAGATATATGAGACAAATATGCTGTAATATGTAACTGTACTATTTACCATTATTGTTTCAGGACTCTGTATTATATGTTATAATCATACTCCCTTTTGTCACTGAATGTTAGTTCAGGTTTTAGGCACATGCGCGCTGTACGCGCATGCGCAGATAGAGATACCGGGAGAGATTCCAAAACAGGACGCTGTTCCCCCTGTCTTAACTCCTTTTGTGTGTTTGTCCCAGAAAAAGAACGTACGAACTTGACACCAGTGTGTTTCCTTCACCCCTGATTGGAAGTATCACCTGGGTCTCCCACAGGTTTGATAACACCTGATGATGTTCACCTGGTGATAGATCATAACAAAGTAAGGAGAGCTCAGGAGAAACTTGTCAGTAACCTAGAAGAGGAGTTTGATAAGGGGATAAGAGAAAATGGAATCAATTGTTTGTTCTTTGATGGGAGAAGGGATGACACTAAAGTGTTCATGAAAGTTGGAGATTCTGACAAGTTGTTCCCTGCCATGGTGAAGGAGGAACACTACTCCTGCTGCAGTGAACCAGGGAGGTATTTGTGGCATTTCACTCCAGAGAAAGATGACATCAGGAAACCAGCTGAGATAGTGGCAGATAACATTGTGAACTGGCTCAGAGAGAGGAACGTAGACCAGACCCTGCAGGCCATTGGAGGGGACAGCACCAACACGAACACAGGGTGGCAAGGGGGGGTCATACAGTGGATAGAGCGGAAGATTGGGAGGAAGCTGGTCTGGATTGTTTGTGACCTCCACACCAACGAGTTCCCACTCAGACATCTGATCCAGGAGCTGGATGGCAAGACTCTTTCAAACAACAGATGGTCTGGTCCTCTTGGCAAGATGCTGGACTCTGCCACTGAGTTAGAAATAAATCCGTGCTTTGAAAAAATCACAGTTGGCCCTCCACTCGTTGAGCTTGCACATACTGTCATTGACGACCTGAGTACTGACCAGTACTATGGTTACATGATTTGCAGTGCCATCAAAACTGGGGTCATGCCTGATAGACTTGCTTACCTGCAGATAGGTCCAGTCTCACATTCTAGGTGGCTCACAACGGCTCTCAGGTTCTGCAGTATTTGGGTCGCTCATCATAAACTGAAAGGGAACCAGCTTCACAACCTGAGACTTATTGTCCAATTCATCGTGAGTGTCTACTTGCCAAATTGGTTCAACACCAAGGTCAAGTCATCGTTCTCCGAAGGTCTGAGGCATGTTCTCTTCCAGCTTGAGCTCCTGAGGAGTCAGCCAAGGAAGGTTGTTCAGATTGTGGAGCAAGCTGTGAGGAGATCTTCCTGGTATGCTCATCCCCAGGCAGTTCTGCAGACAATGCTCTGCAGTAAGGATGAGGAGGAGAGAAGAGTGGCAGTCAAAAAGATCTTGGATATGAGACTTATGAGAGGATCTGGGCATGACGAATCAGTTGGTGACGATTCCTTCAGGGTCAGGAAGACTCCTGAAGTCAATCTAGGTGCCAAGACCCTCACTGATCTCATAGATCTGGATAACATCCAGGCTCGCAGTGAGCCCCCTCTTACCTGCAGCCTCACCAATGTTCAAGTCAGAGCTTCCTGGACAACCCATGATGTCCCTGCCTGGCCCTCGCACACCCAGAGTATAGAGCGTTGTACAGCAAGTGAGCGAGGCCAGCAGTCACGTGTACAGCCAGGAGAGGAGGGAAGGCTACATCCGAGCTCAGGTGGTCAGCAGGGAGGTGATGAGTAGCAAGAAGCAAGAAAGACATGTTCTCTATGGTGTGCAGCAACACCGGTCGTAGTAGTAAAACCGGTTTTTGTATTTGATGATTTTGTTTTCTAAAGGAATATTAAATTTAATAAATGTGTCAAGATCATTCGTTTCACTATTCTGGATCATTTTCATCCTAATAAATTAACCTGATACATTTACTTTACTTTAAATAAGCTATTTAGTGGTGTTGGTAAAAGGGTGGGAATACTGAATTTTCATAAGATTTCAAGTTAAAATTTACGAGCAAAAAATGAAAACTTTTCAAATCTGAAGATATCACATGATTCTGCACATAGAACTACATCATTAATACCATGGGCCGATTTTTCAAACTCAAAAAAAAATTCGCCTCCGTATGACACACCCTTCTATTAGCCCACCCGGGCACAGGTCACTGACCCACATCGGGGCCTGGGGGGCAAAAATTTAATAATAATAGTAATTCATAGTAAATAAAATTTATAGTAAAAAGTAAAATAAAATAATAATAATAATAACAACACTGTAATAATGATAATAAAGAAAAGAAAAACAATAATCAATAGTGAGAAATGCTATATGTATACTTGTATAGTATGTTGTGTTGTCAATAGTAAGAGAAACAATTGAGATCCTGCAATTGTGTGTAAATGAGGCAGAAAGACAGATCAGCAACCTGGGACTGGGTCACAATATTCATGATGCCATATGGCAGCAGGGTCTACCATTAGACAACACATTATGCGTCCAATATCTTCCCAGGCGGTAGTACCTCCCTGTTTGATAGCTGCCTACTACCTACTACCTACTGTGTGATTTTATCAAGATTTATCTTATCCACGTTTTCATTGTGGATCTACATGATATATATATATATATATATATATATATATATATATATATATATATATATATATATATATATATATATATGTAATATTCAGAAATTTCAGAGTAATTTCCCCGCCATTAGCGATACTGAGCGTTCAAGGTCGTCTGAGGGAAGAGAGCGCTCCCCGCACATAGCGAGAGGTTGTGGAACTAGGCCTAAGTGATATTAAATGTAATTTGCCGAATTAATAATGATGCGATTCATGAAGTTAAGGGACTATTATTGAATTTGAAATTATTATAGATCGTTTATCAGTCTGAATAATGTTACGGGTGTCCCAAGGAGTTATTAGTTAGGCGGAAAATATGTCACATAGGCCTAAGCTAACGCCTTGAGAGGAGACGCGACGCTGGCTGGTCCTCAGTCACGGGGAGCATTCAGACAGACAAGACGTCCCTGTGGGTCCGTCACAGAAATAGTCACGTGGCCTAGTCACCTGTGCTGCGCTATTGCAGTATAACAAGTAAGTCTCATTCGATCCCAGACAGGGTTAGATAGGGCAGTGGTAAAGTAAACTAGAGCTAACAGTGAGTTCATTTCAGGGTTTCCGTCAGAACCCACTTGACTGGAGTTTGACCGGAGTTGACCGGAGTTTGACTGCGAGAGATTGACTGCCGTTTGAGACTGCCGTTGATGATTGAGGGTGGCGATTGTCGCCATTGGACCGATCAGTGTAGGCCTGTCACTGTTTAGCGGGGTATCAAAGGATCTCTTGAGGGAATCTAGCCGTCTGGGTGCCCAGCTGACGACGGGACGATCGTTGGGTCATCAGCTCTCCTCTACCTCGGCTCACAACACCACATGTCTCGAGCAGCTTAGTGAAACCCTCTTGCTAACGGGAAGCTAAAGCTTCTCTCAACTGTACAAGGTCTGATTGGCTCACTCCCTTCCGCTTTATGGACGCACTGGGAGTACACTGAGGCTATCTGAGTAAATTAATGGTCACACACTGAGACCATGAGTCTAGGACTCTAGGAGATACCTAGAGGAACATTTTATCTCCCTTATTACGGGTGTATGTTGAGTTGGGTGGAGCATGGTTCACGGGTATGGGTGGACCCAGTAACATATTAATAATAGTGAATATATTTGGGTGTAGTTAATACCATTTCTCAGTTACTGATATTATCTTGACGTGTGTAGTTTAATATTTCTTAAATAATTTTGATAGTAGTGTTTTTTGAATGTTTGTGTCATTAAGTGGAGCCAGAGTGATACTGTGATTTGATTCTTTTAATGCATCTAATTTTTCTCCATAATTCTGATCTCAGGTATAACCTTTGTTCCCCAGAGTAGTGGTTAAGTTAGGTTAGGAAGAGTGCATCTGTTGGGGTGATATAATTTTGTTGAGTGCCCTTAAGGCCTATTCATTGTAGAGTATTTAATTTCTTATTTTTTAATTCCATTTCCTAAGTGACTGATATTATGTTGTTGAAAGCCCTTAAGGCCTATTCATTGTAGAGTATTTAATTTCTTATTTTTTATTACCATTTCCTCAGGGACTGATATTATTTTGTTGAGTGCCCTTTAGGCCTATTAATGGTGGAATTAATAATTTCTTATTTTTATACCACCTCCGCAGTGGGGGATATTATTCTGTGAAAGCCCTTAAGGCCTGTTTCATGTGTGCAAGCAACATTTCTTAATACTTCAAATTTATTGTTGCCTGAGTTTCTAATAATTTCTATATCATGTATAACTTTTATTCCCCAGAGTAGTGTTTTAAGTTCAAGTTAGGAGGTGCGCATATTGGTGTACCATTATTTGATTGTGTTTGTAGTGTTGGTGGGAATATAAGTGTCTAAATTTTACAGTGTGTCTCATTCATCCCAGTCACAGACGCTATCCTTCCACGGGTCACGGACAATTCATTTTGTTTAGTAGATTTAAGTGTTCTTGTGCTGGTTCGGGATTTTTCTCAAAGGGGCGCTTCCACTGCCATTACCATCTTATAATCTTTAATAAACCCCAAGTCAAGTGAGAAAATAAAGTCCAGTAAATTCCGACCGGTTATATATATATATATATATATATATATATATATATATATATATATATATATATATATATATATATATATATATATATATATATATATATATACACACACACAGTCGGCCCTTAACATACGCGGGGGCTACGTAACAGATACCTGTGGATGTTAAATATCCGCATATATGTGCTGCCCCCCAAAAAAAACTGGTCCCCCCATGCCCTTATTTACCGTATATACCTGTGTGTAGTTCAAGTTTTTAAGACCAAATTATTTGGCAAAAAATTGGGGGTCGACCTCTAAACGGGTAATAGTTTCGTTAGGTTGAAAAATATTTACCAGTAACTACCAGTAAACAATGGAAACGACGCACCACCAGCTGTGAGTGTCGGTACAGTTGCTAGGGCAGATCTCTTGCGTCATCATAGCAAGCCCAAAGTAGCCAAATGCATGGTATGGTATGCACAGGACGATGTAAAACATAAAGTATTCATTTTTTAAAGTTTATTTATAGATACTGTACATAAATTTTTGTTCATTACATTTGAAACATCAATCTTTGTTAATTAAATTTGAAACAAAAGAAAACTACGATACAGTATTATTATACTTTGCATTGCTGGAATCCTTGCAAGACAGCCAATAATTTGAGTATAAACGTCATATATTTTGCTCCAGAGATAAAAATTGTTGTACAATAGTGTACAGTATTGGTTTTCAGTTAAAAAAACTGTTGTATTACAATAATATTCCCTCCTAATTTACTTGAATAAATACTTGAATGGAAATATACAATATTTTTGTTGAAACTACCCGCATTTCAGTGTAAAGTGTCGTAATAATAAATGGTAAACAATATGCCTTCGCCAATCTGTGTTTCAGGCACGGCGAGCCTCAGTTTATAGAACGTAAAGTGTTTTTACTGAAGGTTTTGTTGTTCCAATACCCTAAAGAACTTGGGTCGACCTATAAACAAGGAATATCATAAATTAACGATTTTTTGGTAAAAAAATCAGGGTCGACCTACAATGCTGATGTCAACACAAGCATGATTACAGCGAAATGACTGAGTGAGGGAGCGCGGGGTGGCGTGATGCGTGTGTGTGCGGTGTCATGCGCGATTTGAATGTACTTCAATTACTTCAATGTACAGAATTATCCTCCGGCGGGGCAATCCGCGTATTTGCGAATCCGTGTATGCTAAACCTGCATATGTGAAGGGCCGTGTTACGAACCCCTCCACCCAGCACTACGAAGCACGCCATCTATTGTCCTGATCTACCTACCCAGCACCACGAGCAACGCCATCTAGGGACGAGACACGAGTATGACTCGTCTTAGTTACCACTCCGAGGTTTCCCTTCTCCCTATCCTGGTTGTTGCGTCACCTCCTCAAAGTCTTCTTTGTCAGCTCCAATTCGAGGAGAGGGACTTGGCTCTGGGAAGTGACCACAGGATCATCTATCCTCTAAACCTACGTGCAGTGACTACCTAACGTCTTCTACAATACTCAGCCTTACTCGTCAGCCATCTCAGCTCCTCACTTAAGTACTATTATCTTGTATTAATTTCCCCACGTCCACTTGCATCGAGATTGTTTTATGTTTATTAATATGTATATACTGTTAATGTTTAGGTTAAGTTTGGTTAAGGGTAATTTATAAGCTGAATATTTTGTTAAGGGATTTATGGTACTCTATTATATACAACGAAAACTCGCATCCTTTGTCTACCCTTTTATAGTCCGATTGTCTTTGTTTGTTTTTTTTATTGTTGTTACCTGTTGGGATCTGGGTAGACGTATAACTATATTCTAAAATCCCCAACTCGTAACAGGCCGACTGTATATACATATATATAATCAACGACCTCATCAGCCAGGACTCGAACCCTCGACCTACTGTATGGGACCAGGGAACACTACCGACCATGCCATGGCATGGTCGGTAGTGTTCCCTGGTCCCACAGAGTTGGTAGAGGGTTCGAGTCCTGGCTGGTGAGGTCGTTGATTATATGTTCAAAGTCCGCGTGTTATATGAACTAAAAATGAAATATATATATATATATATATATATATATATATATATTTATATATATATATATATATATATATATATATATATATATATATATATATATATATATATATATATATATATATATGCAAGTAAATCACTGTAGGTGCGCGTGATCTAAGTATATGCTGATAACCACATATATATATTATTTTCTTATTGATATTTCTCTTCTATATTATGTGTGTGCATACCATCATAAAATTAAGATCCTATTTTTACTACAACGTACGTATTGTGTCGGAAAAAGGTGGGGTTTGGGGGTCGGCCCAGTCTCTATTTCAATTAATCCCATATATTCTGTTATTTTGTTTACGCGTTTCTCGTTTTACGCGGCCCTCCACGGGTTCAATTGACCGCTACTGTATTTTGCACTTGTGATACCTCACTTGGGTTATGCAGTTCAGTTCTGGTCACTGTACTACAGAATGGATATAGAATCCCTAGAAAGAATTCAAGAGGAGAATGTCAAAACTAATCCCGGGCATTAGGAACCTTGGGTACAGAGAATGGTTAAAGCATCTGAATTTGCACTCCCTCGAGAGACATAGAGTGAGTAGCAACATGATTGAGATGTATAAATAGAAGTCAGGGCTAAACAAAGGGGACATTACAAAGGTACTCAAACTATCCAACCAGGAGCAAACTCATAGCAATGGCTTTAAATTAGATAAATTTAGATTTAGGTGTGAGATAGATAAACATTGGTTTGAAATAAGAGTATTGGACGAGTGAAACAAGTTACCAAGCATCATCATTAACTCGAATACGCTGGATAGCTTCAAACATAGGTTGGACAGATATATGAGCGATAGGGATTGGGTGTAAATCGGACTGCCCAGTATGGGCCAATAGGCCCACTGCATTTTCCTCCATTCTTATGTTCTTATGGTTTACGTTTTTTTTACACATGTAACTGAATAAAAAAGTGAACACAGTTAAGCTTATCTTCCTGAAATTACAAGTTGAAAAATACTGTAACCATAACATAGACTCCCATCCAGCCAGCTAACTCTTGCTGCCCTAAGTAGAAAATGTTTATTTCCTTTATGTTTTTGAACTAATGTTATTTTCCGGGGCACTTTCTGTATGTAGGATTCTGTGTACACGTAAATAAGTAAAAAAAATATGAAGAAAGTTAACTTTATCTACCCAAAATTACGAGTTGAATAATAATCATAATATCGCTTACAGCTTGGCATGGTAGCAAGACAACTAGGGGGATGTGACTACAGTGGCGAGGCTCACTTGACAACAATGCCAAGGGAGGGCAGTCATGGCTCACACAAGGGGTCAGGAATGGTGGAATAGAAGACACAGGCTGGGGAGAAATGCGGAAGGGGGGGATTGTTATGTTCACCGAAAGAAAATGCGTCTCTGCCCATCTCTCTAAGATGGCCACTCCAGCTGACTCCAAGGGATGTGCAATTTAAATTTCCACCGCAATGCTAACTCGTATAAGTGGGGAAGCTTTTGTTAAATGAAAAAGTGGTGTTAATTTAGGAAATTCGTAAACTGTAAGTAGTTTTTCATATCCTGAAATTTTTTTAAGCAAGGGACACCTGTACATGAATATCTAGTTGAGGTTTTAATCATTTAACTGAACTGGTAGTTGTGGCCATATGATTCGTCCACAACCACACACACAGGAATGACGGCACGAACGTCATTGCTAAAACCTCAAAGGAAAATGCGAGGGTCTAAGCAAAGCTGAGGTGGGTAGCCAGACTGGTGAGACGAAATCCACAGTAATGAGGTGGATAAGGCACTATGTAGTAACTGGCACCACCATGTATGACCGGATCAGTTCTTTATGATACTAAACTAAGATATATCTGCAAACACTTATTAGTCGACTTGACATTGTTCTTAGGAAAATGCTTTCACTTGTATTATATCCAATGCTTATCTTTTTTTTATTCACATTATATTGAACACATTTTGTTAAAGAGCACAATGTAATATTTTTATTATAGCAAACGGTAGGAAGAGAGTTTAGGATCTGGCAAATTCCCTGCACTGTCTATGTACTGTACAGATGTAGACAAATTCCCAGGACACTTGGCAGTATCTGACATGTACAGTAAGTACTGTACTTCACTTAAGGATCATGAGGTGAGGCGATATTTAAATTTTAATGTATTTTTCAGATCTTCTTTGTATTAAACCTTCTCACTGCTGTATTACAAAATACTTGCCATCACTTCCCTACAACCAGAGACAACTCAGAGCGGCTGAGATCCTTCACTGAGCTTAGCGAGCTCAAGTGTGCAAAGAAATGTTTATTCCCTTTTTATTTTTGAAGTTATGAAAAGATTTTTATTTGTTTGCCATCCTGTATGTACGATGGTGTGCACATGTAACTGAATAAAATAAGAAGAAAATATGCAACAGGTTTTGACCGAATTATACTCATCGCATTAACGACGAGGGTCTTATTGTCCTGCACAGCCACAATAAGACCCTCGTCGTTTATGCGATGAGTATAATTCGGTCAAAACCTGTTGAATACATTTCATATATTACAATCACTGATACATCAGGAGACACAGTTTGAATAATATGATCAATATACAGTACATAATTACTCTTATTAAAGTTATTTAGAGTTCTCAGAGAATTCAACAGTTCACAATCACACTCACGTTTTGGGGTCTAGGGTTAGACCAACGAGAACAAATATAATGTCCTGCAGAAAGATATTGGCTGACGAGAATCAAGATGTTGCCTCTGCAGTAGAAGACGATAGTCTGCCCCTCAGGCAGTCACACAGCTGCTACCAGCTCCATCTCCCTCAGTAAGCTATCTGAGTTATAAACAGTCTCTTCACTTAACATGTGGCCGGCGCGCGAAATTGTGCATGACGATAACACTTCTGTCGGGCTTCGCTTGAAATCACGGCCTACCATTAGATTCACTCTCTCCGACCCCTTTTAACAGGCAGTCTCGTCGCTGGGCGTTTTATCACAGAGTCCTTTGTCTTCACTTTAACACTTCGCACCAGGCCATCTTCGCTCAGTAGTGCCTCCAGTACTCTCCCTAGCATCCTCTGACTCCTGGGTAGGGGTTGGCCAGAGATGATCACGATATCCCCAGCGTGGAGATTGCAGTAAGTTTTGAAGAATTTTTGTCGCTGACGTAGAGTCGGGAGATATTCCTTTACCCACCTCTTCCAAATTTGGTCCGCGATGAATTGGGCCTGCTTCCATCTTCGTCGGTACACTTCTGCCATGGACCGATCGCCTCAGGTGGGCAGTGTCTCCGGGTTCATCCATAGTATGTGAAGTGGCGTTAGTGCTTCTAGATGCTTTAGGTCGTCAGACACTGGGGTGATGGGCCTTCCATTGATAATCTCTTCTAAGGCGCAGAATAAAGTGTTGAGTCATTCATCGTCCAGTGCCTGGGTGCCCACCACTCGCTGGAGGACATTCCTTACAGTGTGGATTTGTTGCTCCCACACCCCGCCAATATGAGAGGCTGTCGGGGGATTGAACTGCCATTCTATCTGTTTCTGTGGGAGGGCATTCCCGACCTTGTCACTGTTGTTCCAGCTGCTCACCGCCTCTTGTAACTCTCGGCTAGCTCAAATCACGTTGGTTCCCCTGTTAGACCAAATACGCTTGGGAGATCCCCTACAGCAGGCAAATCTTGTCAGGGTGTTGACGAACGAGTCGGTGAGTGAGGACGAGTGAGGTGAGGACTTCTAGGTGTATGGCTCTGGTGGTCAGGCAGGTGAACAAGCGTCCCCATCTCTTCACCAGGGCTCGGCTTTGTTTAACCACAAAAGGGGCGAAGCAATCACTTCAAGTGTAGGTGAACGGCCGGCCTCTTGGGCGCACTCAATTTGCATCCTTGGGTCGGTAGCACCGTGGAATGTGCACCAGTGATAAGTGGGGAAGTTCAACTAGCTATCCTTGCCATGCCACCTTGTTCTGTTCAGCCATTCGTTCATCCCACCCAGCACCTCGTCTACCCTCATCATGCAATATGATTTTGGCTCTTATGAAACTCGGAGCGATGAGTCTGAGTGGGACTCATACTCAGAAGTCCTCGTTTCGTCTCCAGTTTCTTAGGGATCTGGACCCGGACCGCGAGTTTGTCTTTCTCCAGGTCCCACAAGATTCCCAGCACTCGTTCAGTGGGGAGCCTGTCGTCTTTCAAAATGACTTCCTTTACTCCCACGGCTTTTTCTATCTGTGGAATTGCCTTGAGGACATCCTTGTGATTACAGACCCACTTCGTAAGTCTGAATCCGCCCTTCTTTTCTTCCTCAGCTGTCTCAGTCAATGGGTAATTATCGTTGCCTTCCTCGGCGAATCTACTGAGAGAAGCAGATCGTCAACTTAGAAGTTACGATTCGCTTTCTTGATGTCATCAAGGAGACTTCCCCATAATCTTGGAATGTTCGTTGTAGCGCATACTCAGCAAGTGAAGGGCTCCACACACCTCCAAAGAGATGTACTGTAATTCGGTAAGTGGTGGGGGTCCCTGACAGCAGGTCGTCCATCCACCATAAGAATCGTAAGACGTCTTGATGTTTGGGTACTACTCGTACTTGGTGGAATATTGTCTCGATATAAGTCAGGAGTGCCACCTTTCCTTGTCTGAATCTGACATCGACTCATACTCGGCTGCACAATCAAAAACTATTCTCATCTTTTCTGGCTTGTTGAGATTCAACACGGGGTGGTGTGGGAGATACCAGGCCTTCCCGGGCGCAACACTGAGTTCTTGATGATGGACTTGCTCAGCATGTCCCTCGTCAACTAGACGTTTCATCTCTTCTTGATACCTCTGAGAGAGCCCTGGGTTCTTCAGGAGGCATTTTCTCAATCCCGCCAAACGTTGTTCGGCAAGCTTCTTATTGTCTGGGAGTCCCAGTTCTTCATGGTGAAACGGGATGGGAAGTTGGTAATGTCCATCCACTTGAGTAATTGACATTGACCACAGCATCAGGACTCTCTTGTCTTCGATAGAGACAGGGTTATCGTTACTATAGGCGGAGTCGCATTCCCAGAAGTGCCTGACTTGTTTTTCCAGACTTGTCTCCGAGTTCGGTGTTGCCATTCTGACAAAGTAGTTGCTCACGACATAATCACGGCTCACCGTTCCAGCCCAGAAGGGTGCGTGTTATAGCGCCCCCAGTCCTTCGCACAACGGTACTAGTGCTTGTGGTACATCCAAACCAATAAGGAGATCCACTCTTTTTGGTGCTTGGCATAGTGCAGTACCTCGGAGGTGTTCCCACATAGTGACTTTTTGGATGTCTGTGACCGACGCTCTCAGAGAAAACGGTAGATTCTCAACAACAATGACCTTGGGGATAGTGATGGATCGGCTCTTTCTTACTCCTACGCTAGTCACTTTTAGACTGATCTCTTCGGTGTTTACACTATTTCTTTCTTTCATGATCATTCCAATGGAGAGGGAAACTGGCCTTCCCTCTACCTGCAGCAGTAAGCTTGGCTACTCATGCAGTATGATTGGTTGCTGCCTGAATCCAAGAGAGCTCCAGTGACCACTGCTCCTTTGCCTCTTGGTTCTTCTCCTCCATCCTGGCTTTCATTATTGAAAGTGCTACTCTGCTGGACTCTTGTAATCACAACTCGCAATTGTTGGGTTCTTCACACTGGTCATCACTTCCATTGTCGGTTATGGTTTCCCTGAGCCATCTATGCAGATTTCCTCTATTCGTGGTCACCAGCATGTTCTGTGTGCTCCCAGTCCTTTTCCCCATGATGCTTGTGCTGGCTTCGGTCTTCCATGAGTTAACTCCACTGGTTGCGATTCTGGTGGCGGCATTAATGACCTAAGTTGACTCATTCTAGGTAGCTTGTAATCAGGTGATATGTCTATTTGGTAAGTGCCCCCAGTGATTGCTCTGTTCACCCTTTGGAAACTTGTTTGGTGCTGTTCTCTTTCAACTTCGCCCCGTTGCGCCTTGCCACTGCTCGTCAGAACTCCCGTGAAGTGCAGAAGTCTAGAGGGTACTCCAGAGCAGCCATCTAAGCTGCTGACAGCTCCATCTCGCTTAGTAGGCTATCTGAGTTGTAAAGAGTCTCTTCACTTAACATGTGGCGGCGCGCACAATTATGCGTGGCGATAACATGTACACTCACTAAAAAAATATTCTGCACCCTTGGCTCTGAAACCATCTGCAACAATCACAGTGACAGAAGTTATGATGAGTGTTATCAGATTTCTTGGTCCGGTGTGTCATATTGCATAACCCAGTAAAGGTGCAGAATAACCTATTAATGAGTGAACATCTCCCTGAAATTTTGAGTTGAAAAATATTTTATAAAAATAAACATATTTCTTTTTATTTGTTGGCACCTGGATATTTTCTTGGTAAAATACAAACATTCAAGCAATTCATGTAAAGGTTTCAGCCTCCCAGGTTCATGGGAAGTGACCAGAAATGTTCTCGGAAGAATTTGTTTTTTTTGTATCAGTGCACTGGTTTCCTGGTGTGCAAAAATGTTTATTTAATTATTTTCTTTAGGGAGCATTCTGCATGTTGGATGGTGTGTCCACATATATTAGTAAAATAAAATGAAGAAAATTATGTATATCTCCCCCAAAATTAAGAGTTGAAACATATTTAATAAAATTTAACATGCAGGCATCCCCACATTATGGAATCCCTGTTTATGGAAGTTTGCCCTTACAGAATTTTTAAATTATGTCCAAAAATTCGAGGTAGGAAAATTTTGGTAAATTAAAAAAAAAAAAAAAATTCAGCCAAAATTTTAAGAACTTTTTTAAAATAATTTTGTGTGGATTCTCTGTGGCAAGTACAAGGCAGCTGCGGTCTCACAACAACAACAACAACAACAATGGTTTCGGACTTCGCCTGTTTGATTCACCAGCCAACGTTCAACTTTGTCTCTCTTTTCTGGACTGTATTACAGGTACTGTACTGTGTATTCTTATTCAAGATGAGCGGAAAGAGGCCATCAAGTGCAAGTGCTAGCAGTGGCGGTAAGAGACCACTAAAGGGTATTACATTGAAAACAAAATTATATGTGTTAAGGAGGTTTGACCAGGGGGAGAAGCTGGCAGCCAAGGAAGATGATGATTCAACAGGAATGGGCAGGATTCAGCAGTGAGCCACTGTCTCCCTCCCTGTAACTACAATTGCACCACCTCATCTAACTCAGCACTCAACATCAATTCTGGTAAGTAAAAATCAGGGTGTTTCCTTCATTTACTGCTATTATCATGTTACATCATGAATGACTCATTGTATGTGGTTAAAACCAACTAATTTCATACATATATGTGTTTGTGTCACATTTGGGCCTCAAAAAATTTCCCTAGAAACACATCTCAAGTTATTTAATGAAAGTTAATGGGAAAAATGGTTTCACGTTAAGGAATTTCGTTTTGCGAAGAGATTTTCAGGAACGGAACCTCTCCGTAACCCGGGGAACGCCTGCACTCTACTACCCGTTTCTGTCCATTGTAGTGCCAAAATAGTACAATGAACACAATAATTTAAGTTCAGCAATGGTGTACAAACAACCAGAAATAATACAAACAGTTCGGAATAGAACCCCACGACTGAGATAAGATGCAAGTGAGCATAGAATGTGTCTACAGTGAGATCACATGACAGACTTAACAATGAGGTTGGTGGGTGATGAACAGACGAAAACAAGTCTACTGTGATCTCCCAATAAGGGTCCTTGAC